>NC_051154.1:207924413-208027628 GCF_013339745.2 Dermacentor silvarum | reverse complement strand
GCGGCGAGGCCTGGCATGGACGCAAGGAAAACAGCTTTCGCGGCAGACTTCGATCGCTCCGCGCCGCTGACTCTTTTCGCGTCAGCTTGACCCGCTGTAAACACAGAAAGCGAAAAGAATGCGTGCACACTTGCCCAAACAGCCCCTCCCCTCTCCCCCCCCCCTTCCTCGCAACGTCCTCCCCCTTCACGGAAACAAAAGTTGCCCATCATGGTTTTGATGCGGCAATTCACTTCGGACGCATTTTTTCTCGTGAAAGGGAAATGTTCATAATGGAGGGGATGAGAAAAACCGGGCAGTTGCGCAGACACAAGTGGGGTTCGCATTAAAGTTGCTTAGGCATTTACAGCGTACGCTTGTTGAAAGCAAGTACAAGGATACCTTATCACACGGTCATGAGATCAAAGTATAACAGCACGACCTTTGACGAGGACAAAACAGAAGAACAGACAAAGACAATCTCTTGTCCTTGTCTGTGCTTTTGGTATTGTCCACGTCAGAAAGTCGCGCTGTTATACTTTGAATCATACAGAACCAACTCGCCCATTCTTTGACAATGAGATCAACATCGTCCAAAAGCACAAAAGAAAGCACGGAACGCACGATGCTTATCGTGAACGATGCACAATGCGTCGAGTTGCATTGTGATTAGAGTTTTAGATAAGGGGACGCGAGAGGCCTGCCGTTGCGCTTCCATACGCAAGCTGCTTGCACTCCCAAAACGACATGCGTGCTTAGCTCGCGGGAGTAATGTTTAGCTTTAAATGACATAATGCATTTAAGCTAACTCCCGCCATCCCTTACAGACGACGAAGACGACGACGACAACAACAACAACAATGTCAAAATGCCTTATTGTACACTTTATGGCTTGTGATCTGCTCTCGTTAGCGTTTTTGGTACAGCCATATGAACCTATTGAACGACGCCATTAAAGCCAATGTACGAACATTTTCAGATGTGGCACTCTTGCGTACCCAGTAGAAAGCGGAATCACGGTACTGGGGGCACCTTGCTGTGCGACACACCGGCTTGGTAAAGCCTCACTAGGCCGACACGACACCAATTTTGGTCGGCCGACTGCGGGCGACAACAGTTTACAGGACCGAAAACGCTGTGGCCAACGCTTTAAAGAAAGGGAAATGCTGTCGCCAACTGTCGGCAGACCAAAATCGGTGTCGTGTCGGCCTAGTGTGAATGAGGCTTAAGCAACCCGCTTCAACCAAGGTAAGCCTATGGACTTTTTTTTTTGTTCTATTTCAGGAGCTGTTCAAACATTTTATATGCGGGAGCGAGGTCATTGCCTCAACCGAAAAAACAAAAAGAAAAAACGGGGACGTGACTTGTATTCGGTCACGAAAAAGAAACAAATAGATGAATGTCAATGATCACTTCGGCTACTGATGGTAAAGCTTAGCGTCAAAGAACGTTACTTCGGTTCCTATATTACGACGAGAAATCCAGCCCAGACGTGTTAGGAACGGGTTGGCGTTTCATCTCAGCGCTGCCATCCGTTGTTGCGGGTCGGATTTTATTCCGCCGCTGCTGCCAGTTTGTTGAGACTCGGGTAGCGTTTAGGCCGGTGATCCTTCAGCCAAAGGGATGGGTACGTCCGGGAGTAAGAGCGAGAGAAAAAAGGGTTTATTTTACATATTTACAGTGGCTCCAAATATGAAAGCCCACTCCATGGGGGAGCACTTTGAAAGTCTCAGCTCACTACATGTCTGAGTTCATATCAGAACCCGTCAGGACACCCCACTGCACGTAAGGTGTCTCCTTATAAAACATCGGTCTTCCCTAGTTGACCCGGCTAGGGAATCAGATGACCTTGATGCGACCAATCAGAGGGGTCGTATTGTTCACCGAACTCCGCCTCTAATGTTGCACCTTCGAAGCAAGGACGAGGCAATCCGGAAACAGGGGGTTGGCACTCCTTCCACGAAAGTCGGTGACCTGTTTCTTGCCCTCCGACGGTCATCTTGCCAGGGTCGGGAGAATGGCGTTCGCACTAATCCCCGCGTCTAACAAGGGGTGGCATCGGGTAAAGCACCCAAAGAATGGGCACTGCCGAGTTGGGGCGCCTGTTTGCCCGTCTCGTCGGTGTCTGGCACTGTCGCCGTCTGAGCGACGCTCATGAAAGGGCCTGCCTCGATGGGAAACAATCAAAGAATGCGCCCGGCCGATTCGGGACGCAACAGACGAAAGAGTTCGCGCGAGCACCCAACCTTGAGTTAATCTGGGCTGCATAAGAATCCGCGCTGATTCAGCAGCATTTGTACACAATAAGCCGGTAATCGCGATGAACGCGGATAACCTAACGCAGTGTGAATAGCCTGATTGATGAGATGGATCACGATAGCCAAGAACATGCCACTCAGTAGGCAATTTGTATGAGCAATAATTGAGCCTACAATTACTATACTGAAAGTGTCAAAGGGCTGAGTTTGCATTGGTATATTACAATTATTTATGTGTTAATCGCAAGTATCTTATGTCTCATTATGCTCAAAGAAGGTCTCCAAGTAGTAATTGTGGAGTGATAATTGGGAGATGGAGATGTGTACAAGAAATATGTGTGAACAAGGGTGAGGACGGCTCAGCCACGGCGTAAGCATTTCCATCAGATGCCTTATTTTTGTCAGGGCAGCAGCGGAGCAGCAAGAACAGGTTAAACATTGTATAGACCGGCTGGCTACCCAGTGCTGGGGCAAAGGGTGAAGAGAGCGAAAAATGTTAAAAAAGGAGACGGACATCCTTGGCATGACCCCAGTCACACGGGCACTTTCAAGGTCCTTTGAATCAAAGATCCTTTACTTCAAGGGAGGACGCGCGCTGTCACACGGGCGTACCAAAGGAGGCCTTGTTGAAGGGAGCTTTGAGCCAAAGGAGTCCGCGTTTGTCCTTTGAAATCTCAAAGGAATACTTTTGAGCCCAGAGGGCGTCCGACAGAAGAAAACAAAATTCTTTATAAAAACGAAAGTTCAATTTTTGCCTGTTGAAACAAGTTTCACTATATTATAGAAGTTTATAAGCACTAAACACTTTCGTGACACCCGCAGTCTCACTGATGAATGCGCCGGTACAACAGCGCCGGCACGGATTGTCACAATCAGCAACACCGACGCAAAATAGGTCTTGGGGGTTTTACAGTAGCGCGATTAAAAGACACGGCGCTAACTTCCAACAGTGTTTGTTATCGAAGTTCAGTTCGTACTTTTAATCGCACTGCCATTAACCCTCCAAGATGCGTTACCAACAAACTCACATTGCAACCCTCGTGGGCAAAATGGGTGCCATGTGCGATTTGGTTATCGGCTGCTACGCATCGAAGTGTCCTCGTGTGTGTGTGTGTGTGTGTGTGTGTGTGTGTGTGTGTGTGTGTGTGTGTGTGTGTGCGCGTGCGTGCGTGCGTGCGTGCGTGCGTGCGTGTGTGTGTGTGTGTGTGTGTGTGTGTGTGTGTGTGTGTGTGTGTGTGTGTGTGTGTTTTTCGTGACTTTTGCGTTTTAGAGTATTAGGTATTAGGTATTAGGTATTAGGTATTAGGAGAGAGGTATTAACACAGGCTCCTTTCCTTTTGTGTAACGGCCGTTGTCACCTTGACAATGACAAGCGCTCTCGTCGCTGCAGCGTTTGCACTTGCACGACGCGAAAAGCAGTTTCTACGAAATAGAGAAACTTTTCCCTCACAATTAATGATGACTTTACGATTGACAGCGCTAACGTCGTCGGCCTCCTCGAGTGTCCGGCACACAAAATGCAACAGTTTGGTCAACGGAAAACACTCTTTAGATGTTTTAACAACCGTCGTGCACATGTCCTCAAGCCATCTATGTATACCACTGTCCAAACATGTTAGTATGCCTCGTCAGTGTTTCAACAAAACCGGTGCCACCATTATTCAGTTCGGTTTCAAAACTCATCACGATGGGGAAGTCAGATAATTATTTGTCCATAAATATGATACTATTTGAAAGAAAACTTTCCTTTCAAACGTGTGCCCACCTACGTAGCTTTTCTAAATGAATCATTAACCAGCCCCGACGAACAGAGTTCCATTCTCGAAACTCATGGCTTAATAACCTTGAAACGTTTCTCATTTCGACAACATTTTCCTGAAAAATCAGTTCTGTGGAGGCCCGCAACGTAGACGGCGGTCTATGAAAGGGAAGATTGTCATCCACCCGGCTGTCGCAGGAAGCTATAAAGAAACCAGTACGGATAACGGGAACCCGTATGGCTTTCTTTAATGAATTGTAGCCTATTTTAGGTTTCCTTTAGCAAAACCTGTAGATTTAGACTTTTTTTCGTTCCATTGTAGCTTCACGCTGCAGTCGGGTGGATGACAATTTTCCCTTTCATGAACTTTAATTTCACCATCTTGCGGGCTTTCGCAGAACTGATATGGCGCTATTCAATTTCCCGTGATTCGAGTTTTCAATTAATTTAACCCTCGCTCTGCTATCTGCTAGCTTCCTGGTTAACTCAGATGGTAGAGCGACTGCCCCGGAAAGGTTTGGTCTCGGGCTCTATCCCCCAGACGAGGATGAATTTTTCTTCAACTTGAAGCTTTTTTTTCCCCTGAGAAATCCGTATGGTTTTGCTTTATAGGCTTCAGGCTACAGTCTGGTGGATGACAATTTCCCCTTTTACAACGCCACACAGTGCGTCATCGTCTTGTTTCGAGTAACTGGCCCATAGTACTTCTACCTTCTGGGGATATTTGAACAGAGAGCGTCACGTGGTACGTGAGTCCTGCGGTTGAAAGGATGTGCCACATCCATCGCCATGGCTATGAGTGGCGCTGGATAACATTCACAGGGCTAATCGTGTACACATATGCCCATGAAAGGGGACGGGAAGATAGCCGCCGCGGCAGCGTAATTGGTAAAGCACCACACACGTATTGCGGGGGACGTTGGCTCGGTCTCCACCCGCGGCAAGTTATCTTTTCGTCCTCTTTCATTTCCCTTTACCTTACTGTTTATACATTTTCGTTAAACATATCATTTACAGGGCGCGGCAAAGGCTCTCGCACACAAATAAAAACCCATTTATATGGTTGCGATGCACTGCAAAAATATCACTTTTATCCTAACCTAATGTGTGAGGTAATACACATACACAAATCTGCATCCACAAATCTGCATACACAAATCTGCATACACAATCCAACTCCACAATCTGCATACACAAATCCAAATTTACTTTTTGAAAAGTCCACCTTCTGCGCGAATGCAAACTTTGAGTTACTTCGGAAATACACCGATGGTGGCACGGATGTATTCTTCGTCTAATTCACTCCATACTTTTTTCCAATGCATGGCGAATAGAAGTAAAATTGCGGTGAGGAATAGAGCAGGTTGCGCTTTTTAAGACAGACCAGGCTGAATAGTGAAGAGGGTTTCAATCCGAGCTTTTGGGGGGCCATTATGAAGCGAAAATGAAATTGGGCAAGTTTTCCGTGCACCATTGTTGGCACCACCTTCGCTCTGTGAGCCGGAGCGGAATCCTGGTGATACGTCCACTGACGGTTTCCGAAGTGGGATTCCGCCCAAAGCAGTCACACGCTCGTGTATGAGCGTGACTGCTTACATGCATTGTTAATGTCAATCATGTAAGGGTCTTTGAGGTTTCCTGTCAATACCCTATCGTGTTGGTGGTTTAAAAAGCACTCGATATTGAACACTGCCTTGCCTGTGAAGAGAATGCTGCGATGGCGGGGCGGGCTACAGAAGCATTTGAGCAGCTCCTTGCATCTTCTGACCCTAGTTTCTTTCATGTGCCCTGTGAGCCTATGAGCTTTCTGAACCTTGTAGGGGAACTTGAGCAGCTATTCTTTCACAATTCTTCGGAAGGAACGCTCGAAATTTCCTTCAGTTTGGGCCACTACAACCGATTTTTGGAGAGTGCGGGAACTTTTGTCGCACCCTGCATGTAATGTACCCTATGATTTACATGGCTCCGTTGTTCGTTTTCTTGATACCCTTGCTACTATCAAAAAATTAAATCTAATTATGAGGTTTTACGTGCCAAAACCACGATCTGATTATGAGGCATGCCGTAGTGGGCACTCCGGAATAATTTGGATCGCCTGGGGTTCTTCAACGTTCACCTAAATCCGAGTACACGGGTGTTTTTTTCATTTCAACCCATCGGTATGCGGCCGCCGTGGTCGGGATTCGATCCCGCGACCTCATGCTTAGCAGCGCAACACCATAGCCACTAAGCAACCACTGCAGAGTACAAAAAATGATAAAAACAATAATCGAGTTCCTCGGATTGCTCTTTTTCGCTCATTAGGCAAGAATTTGCCTTTGAGAGCGAAAAAAATGTCTATAGGCGCGGGAAACCTACATTTCCTCTGATAAATGCGTTCACGGAAGCTTTTTACAAGATAATCATACCATTTACAACGTAATGATTTGTGATTCGCAACTTCGGTAGTAAATAATCGAATGCAGGACACGCAACACCACCACTGGAAAAAAAAAAAAAAAAAAAAGAAGGAGAAGAAGAAGACGGAAGAAGAATGCATGTCTCGTGGTTGTGAACGTGACACGTTTCTTCAGCTCCGGTATGAGGGAAGTTAGGAAAGGAATGTAGCATGCGGACTCTAATTGAGGCAAAGCAAGACAGTGAAGCTCGCCTCCTGGCAGCCGGGCGACACAGCATTTCAGTTTATTCCACTCCCTCTAATGATGAACCGGTTTGGAAAATTATTGCTGTAAAACGCTCCCTAGACGGCACTGTATAACTTACACTGTATAAGTGAAGTTTCCGATGGGGCCTGGAGAGGATCCCTTTAAGGACAGCAAATCTCAACAAATGGTTTTAGTATTAATTTGTGGTAATTCTCACTGTGTGCTGTGATTGTAAACGGCTGCAATCATGCGGATGTGTTCTCTATATCAAGTGCCATCAAACGTTTCCCGCTCTGAGGCGACAGTACTGTGCCGCCTCTAGCTGGCACGGGGTGGCATTTACAAAGGCCTACTCGTTCCGAATTGGAATGGGGGATACGCACATGTGCGACTCTTGTGGAACCAGAGAAACAATTGAACACGTCTTATGTCTCTGTCCCCAGTACGGCGTCGAGCGTGAAGCTCTCCGGACAGCATTGAACCGGCTGGATCATTTTTGGAAATGAAGATCCTTGGACCATGGGCCGTGCGCGTCGACGGCACAGAAAGCCACAAAATCGTTGTTACAATACCTCAAGTCGACAGGTCTTGGCGACCATGTGTAGACGCGGTGCGAATCTTCAAATGTGCGCGAAACTTTGCTCTCCCTATCTCCTCTCTCTCTCTCTCTCTCTCTTTTCATCCCTATACCCCCTTCTCCCAGTGCAGGGTAGCAAACCGGACGTGCGTCTGGTTAACCTCCCTGCCTTTCCTCCCTTCTTCCTCTCTCTCTATTTTATTGCTATCTCTATACTTCTCCCCCCCCCCCCCCCCCCCCCTCCGGCTCCCCAGTGTAGTGTAGCAGTCCGGATTTTCTGTTCTGGTACACTCCCCGCCTTTCTCCTTCATTTTGTATCTCTACATTACATGACTCTTACTAATCTGTGGCGATCTTTGCTACAGGACGCGTACATAGGTTTATGCACACTGTGCTATGCGACGCAGGCGACGTAATGAACATGCTCTGCTCAATCAACATGGCGGCGCACACAATGACAGTTAGGGAACACGTTATTTACGTGCTCTGGACATTGTAGCAGACCCTCTTCGGTGCGTTTTCTTGGCAGTGCTTTTGGTGCGTATTTCTTGGCGGGGCTGGTGCAGGCAGGAATAGAGAGAAATATAGGGCTAGTTGGCGTTTGTTTGTCTTGTAATGCGCCGGGTACAGCAAAGCATAACTTATAACCATGATAGGACATACCAGACAAGGACGAGAAGGACGAATTGCGCTCTGTCATCCTTGTCTGGTGTGTCCTATCATGGTTGTAAGTGATCCTCAGTTGTACTAGGCGCATCACTACACGCATCAATAAGCGGAGCTCACACACTGAGCGCACACCACCCAGTCATCACTCGCGTATAATCAGAGGCTGTAATCCTAACGTTGCGAATTAAAGGGCCCCTAAACCACCCAGAGGTCGAAATTTAGTTGTGGTGTTGCAGTTGTGCAAGAGTCTACAACGAACACGTAGCCGCGAGAATTTTTCGAAATGGTGCCGTAATAGCGGAGTTCGTGCCGGTAATGTGGACGTGGACTCGGCGCTTCTCGGCTACCCGATGTTGCTGCGGTGCCGGCGCGTGTTATAAGGCCAACACTGTCGCACTATATTCGCGCAGCTAATCAGACCGCTAAGCATGACTGTGTTGGAACACGAGCGATTTGGCACTTGCGTTGCGGGCTGTAAACACCGATGCGCAAGCGCGCACAAGCGAGCAACACGGCGAGGACGAGCAGGGAGCGCGCGTACCTGCTAGCAGACAAACCGGAAGTCGTAGGTTCTTGTTCGACCAATGGACATCGTTTCCACCGTTGACATCACCAGATTCCCCCTGCTGACGTCGTGCCGACCGCTGGGGTTCCGGAAAAGCGAGGGGAGGAGGATGGCATTGTTTTTTTGGTATTGTGGCGCGCCCGCGGCGCGTAGCGCTGCAGCGTTTGGCATCGTTGATCGTGATTGCATTCTGAACTCGATGCGCGTGTTTACTTGAAATGTTCAAAAAATATCTGAGGTGGTTTAGGGGCCCTTTAAAGTGAGAGCTGATCGCCACCCCGCGCTCTACATGTTTCACGTACCTAACGCTATATCAAGTCGGTACACACGGCGTGAAGCACGCGAAAGTGCTAAGCGAATTATTTGCTACTGAAAAGCGCAATCATTCACGTTACACAAAGCAAGATGAACACGTAAACAGACCGCCTGTGTGTGGGTGTGTTCCTCTTCCTTTGTGTTACGTGAATGATTGCGCTTGTGCTTTCCACTAGCAAGTATGCCGTACCATATCGCCCGGTTTTCAGCTTTAGTAAGCGAATTAGGGTCTGTTTCACGGCAGTGCGGCAAACTTGTGTGGGGAAGCCAGCAGTCAGTCAGGATGCGCGACCATGGGCACGTCCTCGAGCCGCGTGTCGCTTCCTCGCATAGCGTCTGCTGCACAGTCTTCAGCTCAGTATCGAACGACGCTAGGGAACGCTTCATTGCTGGGTGTGCTCAGGTAAGAAAAGACTTAGGGGGGTCCCGGCTATTTCTTGTTTTCAGCGAACATTTTATGTGATGTGGAAAAAAGCCTCTGTAGAAAGGAATCAACCTTTGTATTGCGAGACGCAGCGCTGACTGAAAAAAAAAAAATGAAACTCACTAAAGGCAGAGAAGAGCCTTGTCGCGACTTGCATATTTTATAACCTTGAAGATTTATCACTCAAAAACTAAAACATTATACACCACCAAAGTTTCTTTTAGCGAATCTAACCTATCGTATGTACTGGCAGATGAAAATTTAAACCTATGTCATCAACAGTATCTTTCTTGAAAAATATGTCCAAACTTTGCTTTCTAAGCAAGCGTTTCTCACTGATCCGAAATTATTGGTTTTGTGGGGCCATTTTATAGAAGGTGACGCCGCTAAAAATTTTATGACAGATCTTTAAAAGGTTTCACGCAAAATGAAAAAAAAAAGAATATGCTGCTATATACACTGTGTATTTATTTTGTAATAAAATGCCCAAAACGTCAAAATTGCTAAAGTAACAAAGATTGGCCCATTTTAACGGCGTTTAAAAATATAATTACCGCCTATTTTCGCGAAAAATTTACAGAATGCCCACCCAAGACTGATAAATCTAGTACTTCAAAAACATGTAAGCGTTTATTTTAAATTTTAAGCAGATAAATTGCGCCTATTTTTAGTCTAAACTTTTAGACTCAATTTTTAGGCCTTTGGCGCTCTTTAGCCATCCCTGACCCTTCCGCCAAAAATAAAAAAAGGGAAAAAAGAAAGAAAAGAAAAACCCATGCATCATCATATTTTTAGGCCCTGTTTAATCATCCTTGTGATCTGTGTAGTTCCAATAATAAACTCTAAATTACATTCATATTGCTTTCCCAGCTCGTAGTTTTTGTAGTAGTAAAGAAAAGTGACTGAGATTGTGTCTTTTATGCCTCTGCTGAGCCACGAAACGAGTTGAACTTGGGATTTCAGGGCTGCTGTAACCGTATTTTTCTTACGGTACATTTACGTAGCAAGCACGCGAGAGAGCGCTTCTGGCGCTACTCTCTAATTACACCTGCTATCTGAAATACTTCCTGTGTATAGACCGATGCCCCAGCATAGTAAGATAGCCTGATGAATGGCAACATTGCAGTAGAGGAGTGAGCTGGGTGGGTCCTGTTACGATTGATATGTGACGTCCCGTGTCAAAAAGGATTACAATTCACGTATGACAGCCCGTTCGTGTACGATTGACACGTCACGCCACGTGCAAGGGGAATTATCGGAGGCCCATGCCTAAACCAACGGAGGGTGAACCCCTGATTTGCTATGGTTGTCTCGAGTGATCCTCAATCTGGCGGGCGAGTCGCAGTGATTTCTGGCCCCCTTTGTGTACATGCGCCCAACAGGCGAGGGGTTCCGCCTTCCCCGAACTGTGTACCACCGGGGCCTCGTGTCGCAGTGTTTACCGGCCCTTTGTGTACGTGCACCCAGAGAGCGAACGCCCAGAGAGCGCCCAGAGAGCGACAGGTGCCTCGAGTCACCGCTATCGGAGGCAAGCCCCAGAAACGTCGCCTAGGAGAGAAGGAGCAGCTGCCGAACCCCGACTGGGCTCAGTACCTGTCACGTGACGATGACGTGAGCGAAATCCCGCCTACGATGTTAGCGGGCCTATTTAAGCGGCCCCACCACGTATTTTCGATTCATTCATTCTCTTCTTTTCTATACTTCATCAACCATGAAATAAGCTGTTTAAGTTTCGCACTTAGAAATCGTCTTGCTCCTGCCTGGCCGCTATGGTCTACCGAACGCCTGCAGTCTGCCGAGAACGTCACGCTATACCCAGCAGTAACGCCGGTCGAGCTTGAAGGAACCGGCGTCGCAACAGTCCATATAAGGACAATCGCAGAAGGGGTCCCGACTATTTTTCTTTTTCATAAAAATATTTCACATTAGGCAGAAAAACGCTTACAAACAACGAAACGGAGACTACCTTTCCAACATGCGTCTTCGTTCCACACAGGAAACATGTCAACTTAGACAAGGTGCAAAAATCTCGTTATCGAGTCGCAAAATGCTGTAACAGGAAAAGCGCGTGGTTTAGAGAATACAATTTTCTGCACGCTAAACGTCTTACTCTACATCTATACAACCTCTCTCACGGAATTAAGGTAAATTGAGTTTGATTTGTCCTAGCAAATTAGTCGTAGTAATTTATTTAGTCGTAGGACAAAAACGGCGAATCTTGTTTTTTCAAAAGACACCCAACTAACGCACGTCAGCGATGTAGCAGCCGCCCATCTTAAGAATCGATTCCAACTGTAACAGTTGCAATGCAGTGAGCTTAGGACGACTAAGTGCTTTTTTGTTGTTTCAGGGCATGGTTAAACTGTCTGTGACGGCGTCGGTGGGCTTGTAAAACATCAAGCCACACTACACAGCCTGCGATCGCCAGCCACCGGGCCATTCAACGTGCAAGTTACCTTGTGAACATTGTATATGGCAAAATGAAGAACATTTGTTTACTGCACATTGGCAAGGGATGAAGTTGAAGCCTTCAGAGAATGAAAGAAATAAGAATGGGACGGTGTCAGACCAGTGCAAGGAATACAGTCATTCTAAATGTGGAAGAGCGTAAAATCTAACCAAGGAAATTCCTTGTATGTTGCGCTGTGTGCAAGCACAGATTTGAAGAAGCTGCGAATGTGCAGTTTGCACAACTTATTTCTCTGACTGATTACTTACTGGGCACGAATAACGAAAATAAACACATTCCGAAGTTCTAAGCCTGAAGCTGCAGTTTGTGGCTTTTTGCACTTTCATATAACTTCCTCACCTCCTTATTCTCAATCCGGGCTGCGAATGATAAATTACTCAACCTCTTTTAACAACCATTTATTACAAGAATGCTTCGAACTGTCTGTGCATTATTCCCATAAACTCCAGCTTCCGTGAAATGTGTTGCTTCAGGAACAAAGTCAGAGTTACTACACCGTTGACCATGATAACTACTCACGCCGTTGAACAGTGAAGCTTATACCTTATTCTAAGTCGCATTTTTTTATTAGTAACAAAATACTATAGGTTCACATTTCTTGCAGTAAATAGTAAATTCACTGCCGATGACAAGAGATGAACCTCGAGAGCCTTAGCACAAATCAGATTTTTTTTTTTCATTTAAAGGGCAGAAATAGGCACAATTCACCTTAATTTTACGTTGTCTTTTTCGCCATTTACCATCCAATTAAAAAAATGAGATTCGTGAACACACTACTTTGTGTTCACAAAGAAATGCGTATCATCGGAATTAAAACTGAAACGGAGCTGATTTTTCTTTTGTCTGTTGTCCAACGACATAGCGGCCTCGCGGTGGGCTTCGTGCTTTATAATGGTGTGATTATCGTGGTTAAATGAGAACAGGTTTGAGATGGGCCGCCTTTAATACGTACATTAGAAGCACAGGCTCAGTGCGAGAATTTCAAAGAAATAATAAAAAAAACTCGAGCTATATTGTTTCCGTGATTGACAGCAGGTACAATAGGCTGATGGCGCGTCCCCTCACGTACGCCCTGTCAAAAAAGAAATGGAGAGGGGAGGGGCAGAGCCTGGGACGAAGAGGGAGAAACAACAATGAAACTGCGCTGAGGGTGGCCGCTAAACTCACGCCACCGACAAGTTGGTGCGTATATCGGCGTTACATTATGTTTTTTACTGTGAAGTCATAGCCACTAGCTGGGGGCTAATAAATCGAGGTTGTGAGTATATAGTGGGCCTTATCATCTGCTATCAGGGACAAATGACACACACACACACACAACACACACACACACACACACACACACCACACACACACACACACACACACACACACACACACACACACACACACACACACACACACACACACACACACACACACACACACACACACACACCACACACACACACACACACACACACACACACACACACACACACACCACACACACACACACACACACACACACACACACACACACACACACACACACACACACACACACACACACACACACACACACACACACACACACCACACACACACACACACACACACACACACACACACACACACACACACACACACACACACACACACACACACACACACACACACACACACACACACACACACACACACACACACACACACACACACACACACACACACACACACACATGCACCGAGGCTGTTTGTGTGCCTCATTAACACATCGTGGTTTTGGAACGTAAGATCACCAAATTTAATTCAGATTAATGTGGGACAAAAAGCAACTCGTGTATGAGCGTGACTGCTTACATGCACTGTTCATGTAAATTATGTAAGGTTCTGCCATAAAACGAGAATACAGTAATTTGAAAATTAGTGTTGCACAGTGATTGCGCAATTAAAATACACAAGAATGCTACCATTGAAATCGCTCACACGCATCTTACACGTGAGTGACGTGACACTGTGCGGCAACGTTTATGATGTTTAAAATATTTCGACGGGAAAAGTCTTTAAAGTGGGTAGAGGCGCTTGGCTACATAGAGCTGGGGTACTAACTATAATGCTTGGATAAATCTGCATGCAACGAAAACGTGTTATAGCATGATCGCTGTAGATTTGCAACCATACTACCCATACCTCTTATACCTCTGTCACACGAGCACGCAAAAACGCTTTTACGCAAGCGGTCTTTTACCAAGTTGAAAGACTTTTGAATGAAGAGGTGTTGCGCAGCAGACACACGGCGCCGACGATCTCCTTTTAGTGTTCCCTTCTGGACACGCTACCGAAAGCGAGGCGCTAGCGTTCGAAACAATATCGGCAAAAAAAAAAAAAACTTATGTATCTCAAAATATAATGTGAAAACTTATCGTTTACACGTTTTTCAAATAAATTTGACATAAGAAACGTTAATATAAAGATTTATTGTATTAGTTTAAAGAGCGTCATCACGTGACATCCCCAGGTCGTTCGACCTGCTTACGAGAGTACAGAAGAAAATGAGCATTACTGGGTTTACTACATCTTCTGCGAAACAAAAAATTATTTTTTATGACGAGCCTAGGTGACAGAAAATTACGCATTCGAATATTTTCTTTAATATATGATAATTGCTGGTGCACACTGGTTTCGAGGCTACTCCTTTTCGGCCGTAAAGGAGATCGGTAAACTCCGCTTCCAAAAAAGACCGCTTCTGAAAAAGAGAATGCTCTCTGTCGTGTATCTGCGGGCGAAACTCTTTTCCGGGAGAAGTCTTTTTGTCAAAGGACTTTTGAGTGCCCGTGTGACAGGGGTATTAGTTTGGTATCATTGCGTAGAGGCAAGGAACCATTACTCGATCATGCATGGGGTCGCCTAAACAGATGCTTCCGTTGTTGCTCCACGCGTGATGCAATCGGAGCTAAATTTAGCCTTTCGGTCGGGGTTCAGAGAGACATAGCTCTGCAGTAGGTTTGTACGACCGAGAGGGAGTGGTCTCGTTTGAGAGAGACACTGAGGCATAATATAGGTATAATTTATCGAACTCAAACTGGTGCTCATCAGGTGCTATAAGGCCTTCAAGTGTTCAAATTATTGCAGAAATTGGCAGCTTTTTTTCAGCGTACATGTATATATACACTCGTATATTGAAAATTATTAATGCATTAAGAGAAATAGCTTGTAAAGGCGTCTGTCAGTTAATTTTATATTTATCAGCCACACACGTGATTATCAATCACATATATGGGGAACCATGGCGGACCAAAAATTGTTCCGCTGTATTCCCTGAAATCAGTATACAATATCTCAAGATGAAGCAGTGACAAAAGACACTTAGTGCCTTACAAAAAGTCCTTGACCCCGCACAGTAGCAGCAGAACAGCGCATATAAAAGTAGACTTTTGCTACACATTCAATAATTCAATAAATAAACTATTTGCGTATGTATAACCATACAGCACAAATTTATCGCTAGTTAAGTCAGTAGCATTGTCGAGGTTATACACAACAAACTACAGTCACCACAAAAGACCTACAATATTGATAAGAAAAAGAAAAAAGAATACGGCAGCAGATGTTTGCGACTTTGCAGAATTAGAAATTAATTTTCAGCGAAGCTGTTTTTTTCGAGCAGTTGAAATAAGAGTTTTAGTTTCCTCTAATTACATCTTAAAATGTTGCTCGTATATGACGGTTCCATTTGAAACCTTGCCCGATGTAAAGCTTTCTAAAGCACTTGTTGTTAGGAATTTTTGAAGGCCAGTAATTCATCAACACACATTTTACATCGCCAGAACATTAACCATAGCTGATAGCATAGCATCGCCCCCACCTACTTTTGCTAGATTTGATCTCGGTTTCGTTTTCAGTTGTCCCGGAACAGTGAGATAAATTCTGTTTTCTACGTAAAACACGTCAATAAACATTCGGATCACTTGCATGCGCAATTTACTGCAAAAATTCGGAAGTTGTCTCCTGCCTTTGAACTTAGCCTACACATTACCCATAACGCGCCCATTATTTTCGCAAAATATAACCAACGTGCATTGATTATTTCGCCGAGGACCTTGCAGAAACCGACAACGAACGTCTTTTAACGCATGAAAATAGGAAAAAAAAGCGATGGTTCAGTAATCATTTGCAATGATTCTAACTGGACCAGGACTGTAAACATTTTGTCAGGCATGGTACTTACCATGACTATCCCTCCCCTTTCCACGAAATATAAACATGCTGTATCCTATAGCTATGTCGGGACAATGGGGCGCATAGCTGGTAGCGCTGTATCCCACGTTCTAAAACTTCATTATGATATTTTTTACGAGACCAACTCATTTAACTTCGCACAATTATTTTCATAGCGTTCCACTCACTTTCGTTAAATTTGATCTCGGTGACATTTGTATTTCTGCCAGGGCAACGGGCTAAATTCTGCTCCGTTAGTTAGACGCACTCATAGCGCTCTAGAGCATTTAAGCACGTAATTTTTTCACCACAGTCTCAACTACCCACCCACGTTGAACTTTGCCTACACATCACCAATTACCTCGTCCTTGCTGTCACCAAACATAAAGAAGCTGCTTCATTTAGTTCACTGAGGACACCAGGCGAACCCAATATACGTATAACACATTAAAAAAAAAACGAAAAAAAAACGAAGGTTCAATAATTTTTCGTATTGCTTCTAAGTAAGCCAGAAGCACCAAAACTTTGTGACACATTCCACTTTAGCTGCAGCCATTCTTTCTAAATATAATACTTGTGAAATGCAGAGTACTCTTGGGAATGTGGGAACCGTAGCTGATAACGACAGCTTGACAATTTCTAATGCTCGCTTAAGATTTATTTCATTTTCTATTTGCAAAAGCTGTATTTGATCAACGCGCATTTAACATCGCACACAAACGTGGCATAGCGTTTCCCATATTGTAGCAAAATTTGACCTCAGTTGTAATCGTAATTATGCCAGCTAGGGCAGCGGTATAAGATTCACACCACTCGTTAAACACAGTAATAAGGCTCAGGACCATTTGCATACGTTATCTATTGTAGAAAGGTGCATTTAACCCACCTAATTGGAACGTCAACTACACCTTACCCATACCGTGCCCCTCATTTTCTCCAAATATGAGCATTGTGCCTTGTTTTGTTCATCGAAGACATGAGAGATACAAACTGCGAGCCTCGTATGACGAACAAAAATAGGGGAGAAAACGAGGCTCCAGCAATTATTTACGTTACATTTAAAACAAGTAAGTGAAATTTTCTTAGCGCATTGCACTAAAAATTATCCCTATATTCAGGGAATTTGAAATTAGTACCTCGTGCCGTTGTTTTAGGAGTCAGGGAAACATTTGGAGTAACGCTTGAATAAGTAACTTTCTACAAAGGATGCAAGGAACCCACACAGATTAAACATTTACCACTCGTCACTCAGGGCACGGTTCCTACTTCAACGAAATGTAAACGCCGTGACTAACATAGTTTACGGAGGAAACCAGGAAAAGCAACTAAGTGCCTTGTGTAACGCATAAACGTTGGGAGAAAGCAGGTATTTAGTGAATATTTTCAAAGCACATAAGTAACCTACACAGTTCAAGCTTTTGTTATAATCACCCAAAAACGTGAGCTCCATTTCGGCAAAATATGAAGTCTCTATTTTTTTAGGGTGAATGCCTTATATGTCTCATGGTGAGGTCTCCGTTTCAAAGCCATTTCAAAACCGCGTCGTCGACACGAAATGGTCCTCTTAGGATAACAGGCGATAATGCGCACAAAACCACAATTAAGGGTGGAAGAATGCTTAAGCAAGTGAACTGAAGTGATGATGGGCATCATCATCATCATCATCATCATCATCATCATCATCATCATCATCATCATCATCATCATCATCAGCCTATATTTATGCCCACTGCAGGACGAAGGCCTCTCCGTGCGATCTCCAATTATCCCTGTCTTGCGCTAGCTGGGTATACGTACAGATGATGGGTATACAGAGAGGTGAATGAAGAGTGAATTGATGGTAAATTAGGAGTGAATTGATGGTGAATTAAATGGGTTTAGTTGGGTGATGATTAGATAGGTAATGACGGGATAGAGTGAACTCAGATAACGAAAAGTAAATGAGAGTGAATTAAGAGTGAATGAAGGTGAATTAAGTGGTGATGAGGAGAATCAAGAGTTATGAAAATTGGAAATTTGGAGTAATAGGGCAAACAAAGTGTGGTGGAAGTAAAACAGAGATGGACAGAGTGAATGAAGGTGAACCACGCAGTGATAGGGTGAATTTAGAGGGAAGAAACTGTGAATTAAGAGTAAATAAATGGGTTATGGAGTGGGGGAGTGACTTGCAAAACATATATGTCAGATTTGAGGGTCCAAGTGAGAGTAACTCAGCAAAAAAAAAAGTGCTGAGTCAAGGTTCGAGTTTGGTGAATCATAGGAAGGGTGACTTGCAAAAAAACACGAGGACTTGCAAACATGACTGTAAATTGTGGTTTCAGAGTGATGAAGACTCAGCAAAAAAAAGTGGTCGTCGTGTCATTGAGTTACTGGCGCTCGGGCTTTCGCCTTCAAGTCGTCTTTGTTGTAGCATGAGGGGCCCATAGTAATTTTTTGCTTCAGCCAGGAAACGTGTGCTGGTGTAAATCTTATGCTGAAACAGCCTAAAAATGAAATGAGCAGACAACGTCAGAAGTGACACATGCCGATTGAAAAAATTCAAGGCAGTGTTGTAATGGTATTGTAATAACCCTCCACGCTCGACAGTGTCGTTTTCTTCTTAAAGTTTGATGCAAAAAACAAAAACACGACACATAAAAGCAGAAAGACCGCACAGGGCAACCGCTGCCAAAATTATTGGTCACCAGCTCGCCCAACTGTCCACATTCCTGAATGTCGTTTTCACCAACATATCTAGGATAAGTGGTTATTACATAATGAAATTCGAGAGCCTCTGGACATATATATTCATGCAATAGTTGTGGCATTTGATTATCCCACAATTTCATACTGTAAGGCACGCTATCATTGGGCGCGGCTGATAATAATACATTATATTCTCTCACCCCTATAAATTAAATATAGCAAGCTAATTTTGTGTTTTCTGATATGATTATGCCGTCCCAAAGAAACTGGGTATGATGGAAGAAACGCAACGTGAAAACTGTTTTGGCGGGAACTGTCAGCTGTTCCTAAGCCCTTTAATAAACATTTGATTGATTGATTGATTGATTACATGAAAATAAGTAGCCGTCACCGTTATAGGTGAATGAATCTTGTCAGTCAGTCGGTCAAAGAACCTTTTTAAAAGGTCCTGCGAGTTTGTGGGACGGGCAAGAGGTCCCGCCTACAAGTATGGCTTTTTGGGCTAGTTGGTTAGATACATCAGGTTAGATACATCAGATACATCAAATACATCATCAGCCTAGGTGATGGCCAGGAGTTCTTGAGTCCTGGCGGCTTCCTTGGCCCGCTGGACAGCCCAAAGTTGATCTTCAAGGGCAGAGCTGAGCAACACAGTCTCCCGGCGCGCGCGGAGGCGATTGCGAGAGGCTGCATCCCCATTATTGTTTGTTATGCATCGACATTCCCATAGCATGTGTTCCAGATTGGCTCTAGAACCACAGTTTTTGCATTTAGCTGTCTTGCATATGTCTGAGTAAATGAGGTGTGAGATCGCCGGGTTCGGATAAGTTCTGGTCTGTAACTGCCGCCATTCGACAGAATGCTTTTTGCTGAGCTTTTGGTGAAGTGGTGGGAAAACGCACCTTTGTAATTTGTAGTGTTGTGTGATGTCTTTAAATCTGGTCATACGATCCTCCCATTTCCACTCCTCTCCATCCTCGTTCTCGGGAGACGCTAAGGTGCCGGCCCTATTATCGGCCGTGACTCGGTCCGTAAGCCCTCGAGCCACGTCATACGCCGTCTTATTATTATTGCTATCTCCTGGCAAGGTGGAGGTGTGAGCAGGTGTTCATATAAATAAACATTCCTTTTTTTGATTTTTGTTACCTGCTTTCAGGATTCGTAGTGCTTCCGGAGAGATTCGGCCATTAGTGAAATTTCGTACTGCCGCCTGAGAGTCACTGACTATTACGTCCGCTTCGGTCTGTGATAGTGTTAGCGCAATAGCTATCTCCTCCGCAGTCTTGATGTTTACTGTGCTTGCCGTAACGCATGATTTTCACTTCTTTTCGTGATCAATTACGACGACTGTAAAGCCGCGCCTGTGCTTGTATCTAGCAGCGTCTACAAAGACTGCGTCTTTACTATTTCCTAATTTCTTTTGTATGTCCATTGCTCTGCTTTCTCTTCTACCTTTATGGTATACGGGGTGCATGTTCTTTGGTAAGGGCGGAACGGTTATCGTATCCCTGACACCATTCGGGATGTCCACTTTGGTTCCGTGTTGAGTATGGTACCCAATATCTAGTCTTTCTAGTATCTGTCTTCCTGCCTTGGTCTTAGAAAGGCGTTCGTACTGCGCTATACGCTGCGCCTCTATGAGCTCGTCCATTGGGTTGTGCAGGCCTAATTCTAATAGCCTGTCGGTTCGGTACTATTGCTGATTGGTAGTCCTACGGTTTGTTTATAAACTTTCCTAATTAGGCATTCTAATTTGATCCTTTCAGCAGCGTACCATCTAAGGTAGGATGCGACGTATACGATCCTGCTGTTAACGAACGCCTGTGCCAGTCTGATCATGTTTCCTTCCTTCATTCCACTGCGTCTATTGGCTATCCTTTTGATCAACCTCATAACTTGAGATACTGTCCCTTACAACTACTTAATGGTTTCTCCATTGTTGCCTTTTGCTTCAATGAGTAGTCCCAAAACTCTGATTTTATCAACCTTAGGTATGGGTTCATCATCGGCAGTCTTCAATTGTATGTCCGTTTCTAGATTGTCCGCCCCTCTGTAGCTGTTTGGTTTACGGCCCCTGCGAGTCGGCCTGCACAAAAATAATTCAGATTTTTCCGCCGAGCAAACCAAATCGGTTCCCTCTAGGTATTGTTCGACTATTTGAATCGCGCTTTGGAGTGTCTGTTCTATCTGCCCATCATTACCCTCCTTTACCCATACGGTAATATCATCGGCATATATAGTGTGGTTAAGGCTCTCAATTTCTTGTAGTTTCGCTGGTAATCCAATAAATGCCAGATTAAACAGCATCGGCGATATCACTGCTTCTCCTCTGCCAACAACTTCTCTGCCCGGCGGTCGCCCGCACCGTCTCTTATCTCCACACGGCTCTGACCTTTGTATGGGCTGTGCATTTGCCGCTCAGTTTCCGTTGAAGCGATAGACCGCGCGAACTTGCGCTTGCTGCCAGCGTTTTGACAGTCGTTGGCTGCGGTCATTCAGTGTGATCTAGTCATGTTTGCTTGTGCGCGCCGACACCACGATTGTTAATTCAGTTAGTAAGCCAATGTGTCCAAGTTTATGCAGCCGATAAAACTACTATCCCTACTCCGAATAGTGCTCTACTAATTTGCTATCGCAATCGATGCTTCGCCTTTCGGGCGAAACTGCGACATTTTTTTAATTTCCCCGCTGGTATCCTCTCTAATGTTCCGGAATTTATCCCAGTCGGCAATTTTGAGCTTCTTGTCTTTGTTTTTGCGCGGTCCCGCCCTGACTGTTATTTCTATTATGAATCTCGTCCTTTTATTTTTATTAAGAAAAGTTGATTTTAATTAGTGGTGGGCGAGTATCCGAATCCGAATAGAATACTACACACTAACTATTCGTATTCGTATTTGAAAAACTATTCGGTATTTTCAAATAATAAAAACTACCTATATATATCGCAACAGCCGAATGGTAATGTTATATTGTGCGCCTGCTAAACAAGGTGTCCCACATTAGCAGAAGTGAGACAGCAACAAAGTTTTCGAACCAATGCAGAAAGAAAATGGGTAATGTAAGCTTTGTTTTCGGTTTCCCAGTGGAAGCTTACGTGACAATTTGTGATTTTGCAGCGGATTTGTTAAAGGCTCACTAAGTTGGTCTCGTTGTCGTGCGCGGCATCACCGAGCTGGGAGAGTGTGAGCTGGGAGAAAGTGAAATTTGTGCTCGTGCGCGTGCGCGGCACACGCTCCTGCCACTGCTCCCGCGTTCGTCGTCGTCGTCTGCTTCCACAGCTACCTGCGTTGCCGCTAATCATTCCAGCGTAGAATTTCACTTCTCTTCTGTCGTCGTAATGGGGAGGCCGCGTTTATGGGAGTATGAGCTTTGCTTATGGGGGTATCAGCAATTCATGAGGAACTGACGACGTATTCTAACGCGTTTGAGCAACGCCGCCACGAACGCGCTCGGGAAAGGGCCCGTCGTCAACGTGCCGATTCTAGCGGGAGCGAAACATCAGCGAAGAGCCGCGGACCCCAAGTTGAGGGAGTGCGATGTTGAGGCCAAACGTCAGCGTCGTCTAGCCCTCCAGGAACCCGACAACGGTGGTGCACGCCTCGGCAACGCTAGTGCCAACTTCCCCGGTGCGACGGCCAGGTTTCAACGCGAGTTTCTCAACCGGAACGTTCATGATAGACATGTTCGGTTGGGTGATGCCCAACGACGATACGCCCATTCTCATCGTTGGGGGCAATATTCACTACAGCAGACCCACCATAGTGACAGCTTCGCTGGCTTCCATCTTCACAGTAGGGGAAGCGCTCTGAATTTTTGCTGTTTGTCATTTAGTGTGGCCGTCTCGTTCTTGCAATGGGCCGTTTTACATGTGTCAACGGCACACAAACCCTTCAGCAGCTTTATTATTTTTTTGTCTAGAAGTTCTGAGCTTTTTCAGCAGCCATTCATATAGCATTTTTGGAAAGCTAGGCATACAGCAGCCCTTCTTTCTTCGTAATCTTGTTTGCAACCACACAGGCTCTAAACTTGTGGATAGGCTATTCGTACATTTTTTAAATATGAAATTAGTAATCTTGTGTTTAAAACTGATCCTTTGTCTCTGAAAGTTAGTTTTCTCTTTTTCACTATGTCAGTATAGGCGTAGTACCTAAATACACCGAAATAAGTATTACTCCTCTAAAAATGCCCGTCTACCGTTTCACTATTCGATATTTGAAAAAGTTGGTATTTGTCCACCTCTAATTTTACCATATTTATTTATTTATTTAATTATTTAGTTATTGATTTATTGTACCCTCAGGGCCGAAGTATTACAGAGCGGAGTGGCAAAAAAAAAAAAACATTTCTGTGAAAAGATACATTTATACATGGAGTTATATAATGTACCAATACAAATACAATACTCTAATTAACAAATCAAATCAATACAAATCAATACAAATCACCGAACTATAAAACAATGTAAACTGAAAAGATGATACAGGTAAACACAAGCAAACAAGAAGAAACAACGAAAAATAACATGAGGTAAAGAACTATGTAGTTACTGTTAGTTAAAACATTCTTGAAACGTTGATTATGTGTGATTTCGGCAGAAGTGGTAGGAAGATGGTTCCACTCCTCACACACACAGAGAGAGAAATAACTTTATTCTGTCCAAAATGCGGTTAGAGGAGGGGGTAATGACTAGAAGCCTCCCCCGTCCCCCCTTTAGACGGCGGCCGGCAGCCCCTGAGCCGCGGCGGCGTCTTCAGCCATTTGGACTACTCTCGCTTGAACATCCGGGCCCGAGCTGAGCAACACGGCCTCCCATTGCTCCTCATTTCTTATTATTAAACTGGGTTGTTGTGGTTTTGAACAGTTATTGTTATATTGTTTCTGTGGGCATGCCCAGATTATGTGTTGAAGATCTGCTCGGTTGTTACAATGCTTACATATGTCTGTGTATACATCTGGGTGATAGTGACTGAAGGCAATGGAGTTGGGAAAAGTGTTGGTTTGTATTAGCCGCCAAGCCACTGATTGCCACTTGTTTAATGAGCAATGTGCTGCCGGATATCTAGCCCTGGCTAGTCTGTAATGATCAATGATTTCCCTAAAGGAAACCAGCCTATCTCTGCCCGACCGGCGGATTGCGAATGCGTCCGTGTTGGTGTTGGTGACGTCGTCTCGGTCTGCGAAACCTCGAGCCGCGTCATGCGCATTCACGTTGCCTGGCAGGCCAGAGTGGGCTGGTGCCCAGATGATTTGTATTCCCCTAGCTCGGTCTCCGTGGAAACCAGCCTGGAGGATTTTTTGCGCCTTTGGCGAGATGCGTCCTTTAGCGTAATTTAATATGGCGGTCTTGGAATCACTTATTATAATTTTATATTTGGGAGAAGATGTCATTGCTAGTGCAATGGCGACCTCTTCTCCTACCTCTGGCGTTGTTGTTAGGATTGTGGCTGACGCAATTGCATGTCCTCGATTATTGACTACTGCCATGTCTTCTTCGCTTTCTGCTTCTGGGATGTTATGTATCACTCCTTTCGCAGTGTCTTCAGGTGACGTTGCGTATGCCATTATTTCGTACCTCTTTTCTTGGATGACGATTGCTTTTATGCCGTTGTATCTTCTAGCGCGTGCCATGTCTGGCGTGCTGATCATGATTATGTTCTTGAAGTTGTTGGTGCGTAGCGTGTCCATGATGGCGTCGTTGACGTGGATTCCTGCTGCGTTCAGGATGCTGTCCCTTAGAGATACGTGACTTGTTTTGGAGACGTTCAGTATTTCCTTGGGTCGTAGAATAATTTTGATGTCGTCTTTTGGTAATTCTGGTAGCCGCGGTGCTTGCGATGGCGTGGCCGACCGCGTGCGGCTTCCCTCTGTTCTGCGTCCTGGTTCCTGTTCTTGTTGTCTTTTCTAGCCTCGACGTTGAGGTCCTCCAGAATCTTGGCTCTTCTTTGACGGTGGCTTTCCATCCACTCCTCACAAGTCCTGGTAAAAAATGAATACTGAAAAGTAGAAGTCCTACAAAAAGGAACGGCTACTTTATGTCGGTGGTCAATGCGTGATGATGCATACTAGGGAGGAAAGATGAAATCGTCGTGTAGTAAACGGTGGTGAAATATGCGGTGAAAAAGACACAATCGATGAATCTTACGGCGAAATGCTAGTGATGGTAGTTCATGGCTCGATTTCATATTAGTCACACTTGCGGTTCGAGCATAATTAGACATAATAAAACGTGCAGAGTTATTTTGAACCATTTCGTGCGAGTATATTAGATTGTCATGGAAAGGGTGCCAAACAGAGGCGGCGTATTCCATCTTCGAACGAATTAGTGTTTTATAAAGTAAAAGTTTAAGGGCCTCAGGAGCGCGTGAGAAATTCCGGCGAAGATATGCAAGTGTTTTGTTGGCGCTGGCGATTACGGATTCAATGTGATCATTCCAGGTTAGTTTTGAGGATATAATGACGCCAAGATACCAATATGACTATATTACTTCCAAAGGAAAGTTATCAAGATGATATGAAACCTTTGCATTAGTAGATCTAGTTACACGCATAACTTTGCATTCTTTTAGTGTTTAATTCCATGCACCAAGTCTTACACCAAGCGGACACAGCATCCAGATCAGACTGTAGAATAGTAGTATCATTTGGGCTAGTTATTTCTCGAAATGCTACACAGTCATCTGCAAACAAATTGATATGGGAAGAGACGCAGGAAGGTGAGTCGTTAATGTAGATTAGAAAGAGGAGAGGGCCAAGCACCGATCTTTGTGGTACCCCTGAGGAAACAGGACTCGAAGGAGAGTCGGTGCTATTAATAGAGTCAAACTGGGAACGATTTAGTAAAAAAAACATTCAAGCCATGCAAGCAGTTTGGAATCCAAATTTAGTAACTGCAACTTATATAAAAGGAGATTATGGCGTACTTAATCGAAGGCTTTTGAAAAATCTAAATATATACAGTCAGCTAGAGAAGAACGATCGAGGATAGCATGAAGACGGTGAGTGAAACATATGAGTTGAGTATCGCACGAGAATGTCTTGCGGAAACCATGTTGTGAAGGTGAGAAAAATGAATTCGATTTAAGAAAAGAAACAAAATATGAAAATAGAATATGCTCGAAAATTTTACGTGGAATGCTAGTTAGAGAAATGGGGCGATAATTTACAGGCGAGTGTTCATTACCAGACTTGTGAAGTGGAACCACCCTCCCGATCTTCCAGTCAGTGGAGAGGGAACTGTTCTCTAGGAACTGTTGAGAAATTTTATTGCGATAGCAATTATATGGACACTCCAAAGCGGATTTCTGCCGTCGTCGTCGCCGTCGCCGTCACCGTGAGGTTCCGTATGACGTCAATGGCGATGAAATCGTCGCCGCGCTCCGGACGCTGTATGTGCGAGTGAAAGGGGGCGAGGGACGCGTGCTTTCACGGGGAGCGAACGCACGTCGGAGAGCTAACGCGCGTTCTGCGCCGTGCTCCCTGAAGGGCTGCAGAATTAAGCGTCTCTTTCCTCCTTTAAAATCACCGTATTGACCCTTTTCGCGGTGATACCGTGGGCGCTGCCATGTTTCATCACGTGGTGACGCGTCCATTGCTTGCCTCAACTGCCTCCGTTGCCTGACTTGCCTCCATAATTACAATGGATGTGTATGACGCCGGTGCGGCTTAGCAAACCTCCATTTCGGAAGATATTGTAGACGGCGACTGGGTGGACGACACGAAGCCTTGGCCACAGCTTCAGAGAACATGCAAAAGCGCTTTCGGAACTGTTTAAGCTAAGTCCAAACGGCGCAAGCAGCGTATACGGTGCTTGCAACTATAAGCGGGGCTAAATATGAATTCCAAACTTTCCGCTCATGAAATGAATCAGGATTAGTGTGTTTTGCTCTTTGTTTTTTATTTGGCAAATATTTTGAAGCAGCGGCTTGTCATATTTCTGACTCAGTAAAGGTTCTCGGTGCTGTCCCTATCTGATTATTTTCTGCCTAATCGCTCGCTGTTGTGCTCAGTTTCGTTATGTTTGTTCTAGCTGCGCACAAGGCTTGAAACGTAGCTGTTCTGTACACTGCACTACCTTGTAGCAAAGATGTATTATCGCTAGTATAACTCGCTTACTCTCGTGGACCGTCACGAGTATTCAGCTTCGACCATTCGTGCGCTATCGGTGTAGTCTGCCATTTATTGTGTGTATAAAGTGCACACATATTCAAGTGTGCGACCATTCACTTATTCCTCACACATTGGCGAAAGAGTGGGTGTAAGTTTCCGTGCCGGATGGTGGAGATTGGTTTAGATACTGTGCGCGAAACCTACTATGACAGGAAGCGGCGCTACTCCCTTTATCATTGTAGTTGTACTCACTCTTGCCGACGTACCGGGGCTGAAAGTTCGCGATACAACGCTGGAGGATGAGCAAATTTGTGTATCCTCGAGGAAAGCCGTACATCTCGAAGTGCCGGAAACACGTATGGACAGTTGCAGCAGCGGTCCACGAAGTTGGCCCCATATATTATTTACATTACTTAATATGCCAGTCACTATTTTTGCAGCCAACTACTGCACGCGTCTTCAATCCATATGATTCAAACCAGCATGAATGGAGTACAGTGCGTGAGCGAAAACTCAGTTGCATTTCCGACAGCTAGCAAGGTAGAAGCGGTAATGGCTTCGTATCCGTGCGCTGTCGCTGAGGCAACGTATGGCGCGCCGCCGTGAGCGCCATCTCGTTTCTCTAGAACAAACTGCTCTGCGAAAAGGGTCAATATAGAGAGCAAACGCAACTTCTTCCGTCGCGCGAAAGGCCGTGGGGGGGGACGGGAGGTAGGGAGGGAGAGGAGGCGACGTTTAGCTGCGCCACCAAATGCGTATTTATATAAGAACGTTGCGAGGCGAGAAGGTGGGTAAGATTTCCGACGCTGCTCGACGAGTGTCCTATTCTGATCTCGTCGAAAACCTCCTAGCCGCCCCCAGAGGCACCGGCAAGTCACCAACGCTGCGCGCGTTTGGTGCGGACGCGGGCAAAACGCCGACGGCGTCGACAACAGTTCTGCTCGTTGCTGGTGCTGCTGCATGTCCAAGTTTATACAGCTGATAAAACTACCATCCTTACTCCGTATAGCTCTCTACTAATTTGCTATCGCAATTGATGCTTCGCCTTTCGGGTGAACCTGCGAGAATTTTTTGTTAATATAATTGATGAGTAACAGACTGTATTTATAAGAAACATAGGGTTAATGGAATCGCACCCAGGTGAGGAGGATGCTTTAAAATTTTTTATAGCTTTGACCATGCCAGTGTAGTCGATTATAATGGGAGATATTACTATAAACCCTATAAGGTTTAACATGAGGAAGCATTGTTTGAGTTGTAGAAAAGTTGCGGACAAAGACTTCATTTAACACACGGGCACACTGCGCATAAGGTATAGTATTCCCTGCAGAATCAACAAGACTGATTGCGCTATCACTTTTAGGGTGAAACACGCGCCAGAATTTTTTGGCATCAGATGCGAGCATTGAAGGTAACGTGTTATTTAGAAAATTATCTTTAGCATTCTTTATGGCTGCTATGTACACGGCGGAAGCTTGTTCGTAGGCTGCCCAGCGGCCGTCATCTGTGGACTGTATTGCTGAGCGGTATGCGCGGTTTTTTCTTATTGGACGAGCGTTTTATGTAGCGGTTGTACCATGGTGCATCAGCATTTGCAATTATCGTACGAGTAGGTATGTATTTATTTGTTAATTCTTTAACCTCAATTAAAAATAAATCACAATTTGATTGTACCGTTCGCTCTTCAAAACCATCAAGAAAAACGTCAAGAAAAGTGCAATGTTCCTGGTTGATTAGTTTGAAATTCGCATTTTTATAATATTTTATAACTTTCGTTCTGTTTTTGCATTTTGGGCGTGAACTGTTAATGCGAAATGATAGAATGGAGTGGTCACTTATACCTGGCAGGTGAGTGACGTTAGAAAGGTATTCAGGGTGTGTTGATAATACGAGATCAAGAACGTTAGCTGTTGATTCTGCGATTCTAGTTGGTTTCGTTATCAATTGTGTTAAAGAAAATACAGCGCACATATCCAAAAAATCTCTTTCGAGTGAAGAAGGAAGATTCAATCCCACAAAACATTAGGGATGTTAAAATCCCCCATTAAGAAAAGCGGTAACCTCGGGAATTGACACACCACAGAATTAATCACCTCGTGTAGCTCGTTAACGAAAATGGAATGGTGAGAAGGGGGGCGGTAACAGACGCCAATAATTATTTTTTGCTTGGGAAATTCAGTGACAACCCGAACGGTTTCCAACTAACCTGGAATGTCAATGCGGTACGATGGGAGTTCTTTCGAGATGGCAAGCAATACACCCCCGCCCGTCCGCGACTCTCGATCACAGCGATATACCGAAAATTGATTAACTGACGAAAAAAGTTCCTTATCCACTACTTCTGGCCGAAGCCAGGTGTCTGTCAATACGAGTATGTGTGCATTGCAAGTATCAATAGCAGAGTTTAAAAGGTCACGCTTATTAGACAGACTTCGAACATTAGCAAAGAGTACAGATGTGTGTAACTGATCCTGCCCACAGCCCCTCGCGCACCTCCAGCTTGGCGTACGTTTAGTTGCGTTGGCATTTGTACGGCGGTTATCAGATGATGCAAATTGCTTACGTTCAGTGACGCTGTCTGTTTTTTAAGTGTACACGTAATGCTTTTTATTCATGACAAGGGTTTTGTATTTAAGCTGATAGGACTGCGTTTCCGATTGACTTTTGGCAAAATCAGCAAGTTTCGAGCGTATACGACGCGTTGCGGGTGAAAAATCTTCGCTCATAGTGATGTTATTTTCTTTTAGCTTTTTACGTGCACTCAAAACTATTTGTTTAAATTTATAGTTTGAAAACTTCACAACAATGGGGCGGCACTTGGTGGGGACGAAAGGTCCGATACGATGCGCACGATCGATAGCATTATCGGGTAAATTATCCGCACCACAAAGAAGGGCAGATTTGACACGTGCTTTAGACTGCTCCCACCATTCAGGAGAGTCAGGTATACCTCGAAAAATTAAGTTGTCGGAATTTAATTAATCGTCTAGCCGACCTTCCAAAGAGTCATGCCGGGTGGTAGCGCCTTCCAGTGTATGGCGTACTCCATTAAGTTCTTCAGACATATTGTCGAACGATTTAGTTTTTTCTTCGAGTTTATCCAATCTCTCGTGAATGTTGGCAATCTTCGTTTCGATACTTTTCTGACTGCTTTTTATGGCTTTTATGTCAGCGGACAGCTCGGCCTGACTTTTTGCTGATTGCACAGAACGAGTATGCAGATCTTTCAGTAAATGAAAAAGAACCCGCGTTTGTTCTGCGGGATCATCGGGCAAGTCTTCCAAGGAAAGCAATGATGCCGAACGAGTGTCAGGCCCGGGATTTGTTTCCACATCACCGGAGCATGGTAGCAGAAACAATAACGAAAAACAGTCACAGGCAATTTCATAAATTTCATATTGATTCCATTGTCATACCCACCGAACTGATTGGTTGGCGCCTGCTGGCATTTGTTATCTTGAGTTGCGTGTTTGGATGTGATGACGCATACGAGAGCGCAATAACCCTTGCCATTCTCGGATAACAGCCAACTGCAACGGACGCAGATTAAATCATGGGTGGTCGCACCTGAACGAGTCCCTAGCACCCTTAACAATGGTAATATTCTGATAAAAGAGAAACACAGATAACAGTAGAATTAAGTAATCTAATTGAGGGACTCGTCCAATGGGGTAAGTATAAAATACGACAAAAGCAGAGGTGCACCTCTGGTTTTGTCTGCGATGGTCTCGGAATAGCACGCCAATAAACGCCATATATCATCATGGAAATCCCATATATTGTAATTGAAGCAAGCGCAATGTAATGGCGCTGAAATGAAACTAGAAACAATAAGCGTCCGCCCTGTCAACTGTAGGCAAACACGACAAGTGATAACAATCCACAGAGAAGCGCACACATAGCACTATATGAAGCGCGCAAATTCGGTTTCGTCGCTTTCTAACGGCGCAGTCGGAGAGCTAACCTCGCGAAAGTGGGCTATCGACACGAAGCTTCAAATTGCGAACATACGTTTCGCCTCTTTTCGGTCGGTCGGACCAGTCGCAAAAACGGCTAGTGAGCACACAGGCTTACATACACTTCGGGAGAAGGTGCGTTAGTTTTCGGACGTAAGCAGTATGGCGGCCAAAAACGTGTACGTGGTGTGCGGGTTCTGCCCTGAGCTGGACTGGAAACCGACGGCTTTCGTGGGGCCGATACCGCCGTGTAAGGTGTGCGCCTGGTGCGGCGTAATTCCCATGAGCGGCTGGCTACTTCCATGCGGCGAGCTAGTATGCCTGCCCTGTCGCGAGAAGAGCGGAAGCTGTCCTGTCCACGGAACTAAGTTTGCGGAGCACGAGCTCGTGATGACGACGTTTTTGCACCAGCACATGATGCAGCGAAAGGCAAGTACACAGAATCACCTTTAAAATGGAGTTTTCTTTTTTTTTTTCAATTTGTTCGCTGAAATTTCGGCTGCCCGATCAGCGACAACAGTTATTTTGACCCTTTAAGTCATTGAAAGTCAACTTTGACTTTGAATGACTGAAAGGCCAACCCTTTGAAGGCAACGACTGACCTTCAAAAATGATAAGTATTCTCAAGGTCAGGAAGCATTGGTAGTGAAGTGCCATTTATGGGGAAACAGCTTCAGTGATTGTGTATGATGCACCAGTGTGACATTCAGACAGTGAAAAAAAAAAAAATCATCCCTTGCGCCTGACGTCGGAAATCGTGGACCATGGTATCGGTGAAAAAACTGGAATTCCTAGTGCACTGTACATCTAATTGAGACTTTCTGAGAGAACTGCACTTTTCACGCTCTGTAGTGAACCTTGCTCGTAACTCTTCCGAGTTTTGTGCAGATGCAGCAAAATGATGAATTTTGGTCTCCAGCGACATTGTAGCGTGTACTTCCTAAACCGAGGTTGTTCATGTATACACATCCGGGTACTATAAGCGTTGGAAAGGTAACAAAACGAACATTATCGACACTTTTTCATATAAATTTCTGAAATTTCACTCAGCTCAAATTCACAAATTTTTTTTAAACAAGTTATTGTTAAGAAGCTTGGGTGTGCTTTAGTGAAAAGTGTGCATTCCTTTCCACAAACGGTTCGGAATTGGAACGAAATGTTAATTAGTATTTTTTGTAACACCGTGCAATCATTCGAGCAGGCGTACCATCCACACTTAAGCACCTAGCCCAAAACTTTTTCCCCCTTGCCATTTCGGTAATTTCACGATAACTGTCTTAACTAGAGCGTTCGGCAGTCTTCAATTTTGTTAAAGGTAGTTATTAGCCCAACTTCGGCTGTATTTACTCGCAACGTCTCGAGCGGGAAAAAATTGAGGGCTATTTGAATTTTACTAGAAAGGGGGGGGGGGGGGCGAATAGAAATTTTCGAGACCGAATCGAATTGAATATCGAATACGCTTCGATTTTTTTTTCGAATATTGAGTAGCAGTTCTCTCTACAGATTTTCGCATTCTAGTATTTCAGCCACATGCATCGACAAGTTTATGTCATTACGCAGCGCGTTATGAAGCGTTGTTTATTAAAAGTAGAGCATTAGAAGCAGGAGAGCAGTTTATTCGCGTACTCAAGATTCATTTGTGAGTGCGAATGATAGTGATTTAGGCCGAAAAGTGTGGCTCCCGGAGGGATACATAGTGCAGTCCACTACGTAACTTCTCCTGTTTTTTGTCCACGGTGGCCACCTGAATGAAAGTCATCGCATATTTGGCAGTTTAAGGTATTCGAAAACTATTAAATATATTCGTAGTTAGGAAAAATGACTGCATGGTTCGAAAACATAATCCAAGGACAATATTCGATTCGCTATTCGAAAGTATCGAATAATATTCGCACGCCCCTAAATTTTACCCAATGATGGTGATTCAGAGCAGGGTTAATGCTACAATTCTATTCCAATGCCATATCTTTTCGTGCTTCGTCAGTGGTCCGAGCGGCGCTCAACCTAAGCCATCACCGGGATCGGTGGGTAATAAAAAAAGAAACAAAATCGAGCGAAAGAAAACTTGGACAATGACTTAGGTACCATAAAAAAAAACTTTGCAAGAAATCTAGCACGTTTTAAGAACAGTTCTATAAAAGTACTTTCAGCTTTCTTTACGCCACCGTTCTTTGTGAATAATTTCTTTAGACTATAGTAAGCTAACCTCCTCAGGCTCCTCCTCAAATTCATCCTTGATACAGAGATACAGGCGACTTGGAACGGATCGCGCTCAGCCTGTTGCGGCCCGGTTCAAATTCATCCTCACTGTTGGTCTTACCGTGTGTTACCAGATGTCCTTGTGTTATACCAGATGTATTGTGACGGCCTTCAAAACTGCCGCACTCGAAAGTGGCACTCGGGAGGAGCAACTGACGGCAGACGTTTTGCAAGGCTAGATCGGCCTACAACAAGCCACTGCGCCTCGTCCTCCTCCTCACTTGAGGTGAAAGAAAACTAAGCACGAGGTCGCGGGATCAAATCCCGGACGCCGCGGCCGCATTTCGATGGGGGCGAAATGCAAAAACGCCCGTGTCCCGTGCACTGGGGGGCACGTTGAAGATCTCCAGGTGGTCGACATTTCCGGAGTCCCCCACTAGGGCGTGCCTCGTAATCATATCGTGGTTTTGGCACGTAAAACAATAGAATGTAATTTTCTAGGTAAAAAAAATACAAAGGGGCCGCAGGAAGCAGGGCTTAAAGTCGCCCTTCAGTGGAAGGGAGGGGGGCCCTCGTATGTCGCCCTCATATAGGGCGACATACGCGGGACAATGCGAAAGCATTATAGTCCCTTTGGTGAAACCTTTAGTCAGCCGGAGGGCTGCGACGTGACATGGGCAATTACTCACGCACTAGGCACACACCTTTAGTCAGCCAGAACCCTGGAGCCGCCATGGTGTCGGGTAAGACGCGTGCTCGTCTCACACACCGGAGGCCTGGTTTCGTTTTCCACACAGACCGAAATGTAAAAAAAAAAAAAAAAATTCTTTTCAAAGCCATTAATTTACTTTGTTTAGAGGAAACTCCCTGAGATTTTTTATGTAAATGAGAACATTTTTGACTTGTTTTTACTCTTTGCGCCGTCGGCCATTTTTGGTGCCACGGCGCCGATGACGCCGGGTTTTAGCGTAATGGAGCATATAATGATTTCCCCTTAAAAAACATTATGCTCGTTGTGGAAATTTTGTCTTTTGGGCTATTTAGACTGTTCAGAAGGCGAATAATTCGAGTGGACTCCCAATGAGCAAAACTCGGCTAAGCAATATTTTTGGATAAAAGACACTATACCTTCTATTCAGGGTGGTTTTCTTTTTTGCCACAATACGATTCTTCGGAGAAAAGGGAGAGTTTTCTTTGCTCTCCAACAAAGGTATACATAAAACCAACAGGCAACGAAGCCAAGGAAATAGCGATGACTTTTGTCGGTGCCTTGGCGTATCATGATGGGAGAATTCTAAAAGCAGATGATAGAGATATTCGTCCTCATGGCCACAGTAACATCGCGGAAGTTCATCGCGTACAATTCTCTGCGAAAAAATATGTTTGGCGTAGGTTGTGCCGAGCTGTAATCGACGAATAAGTGTTTTGATGTTACTATTTATGGTAAGTGGAATGTTAAATTCAATAGGCGGATCAATTTAAAATGTTTTACGAGACGACTGTTATTGCTATTTTTTAGCTGTACCTTTTTATACCATGCACCGTTTTCATTGGACCTGTTTACAAATGTTCTTTGTTATACTTGTCTTACCACGTTTGTCTCAGTGCCTTTCTGTTAAAGTGCCTTTTTGTTAAAGTCGTAATTCTACACAATTGGCGCATTTCTTTGCGTTTTAGTATTTCCGATACGACTTAAGCCGCTATGCTTGGAAGTCCCCCCCCCCCCCCCCCCCCCCCCCCCCCCCCCCCCCCTTTTTTTTTTTCCACACTTCTTTTGCAATCGCATCGTACGAGTGCCTATAGTGTTCATACCCGTGCGCCGGCATTGCATGACAACAAATGTGCGTATTTTCGTAAGCCCTGCCACGGCCGCCTGGATCGACGCGCGCGGCAGGGTTGCTCCGGCCGTCCCAATCGGACGGAGAGGGTGTAATTGCGGAAAGGGGCGTGGCCGCTGCTTTCGCCGCACCGCGGCGCGCGCCTCCCACCCCTCAACTCCCTTGCTACGGCTGCGCGCGAGACGATTTGCGCTATAATTCGCGCTATAATGAAAATATCGCTTTATAAGAAACCGCGAGAAGTTGTACCGAACAAAAAGGCACACAAAAGCACCGATGTCCCTTGACGCTATTTTTTTTTTCTTCTTTGCACTCCAGCCTCTGTCAGGATGATGCTGCCCGAAACGCTACACTCGTAAGCCAAAGTTTTGCGGGAAAATTATTTCCGCGCGCTCAAGCGCAGCATGCCAATGGAAAGCCTGCACGCGAAAGAAGGCATTCAAGCGCTATCTGCTAGAAGGAATGCCAGCTGACTGACGAGGGAACCAAGATGTTTTTTTTTTTTTCGCGAATCCGCAGCCCGCAAACTTTTGTTTATGCCTTGCATTTTCCCCAGCTTGACCAATTGACTGTCAAAATACGCCTTGGAAAGCGAGAGATATGACTCGGTGCTTTTAAATGGAGAGCTGAAGTCGCGGCTTTCTTGCATCTGTACATGTGAATGCGCTGTTTATTGTGTTAAATAAGCGTGTTAAGTAAGCGAACTCATCGCGCGTCTTCCTGCACGAAGTATCAAGCTGCTTACCTGAGTCGACAGCCACGGACAGACATTTTTCAGCAACTTTCTGAGCCATCAGTAAATATTGAATGCCATCTTTGTATTCATGGCGAAATTACCAGCATAACACATTCACAATACCTACAATTTATTTACGATAGCAAACACACAACGCTTGTGCACTCGCAGTACTCCTTCAAACGCGGAGAACTTTTCAGCTCAGTGGCTTACTCATTAGTTTTTTTGCGGTAAGCCACTGTGTCCGTAGACTGCGCCAATATTTGAGAGTAGGCCGGCTTTATAAATTTGCTTGCAATTCATGAAGAAATCGCTGATGCATGCTTTTCGTTTGCCTGGCAAGCAAAAAGAGGGCAGCTCTCTAAGTGAGGACAAATTAAAGCTCCACTGCTCCAGTTTCCTCCACTGGAAATGCGTGAAAACTTAGACCAAGCTTTTTCTTGGTGCTCGACTTGCAGCACGGCACGCAGTAGTACGGCATGTTTTTGAAAAATACAGTAAATTACACGCAAAATTTCAGGCGAGATTATCAAAACAAATCACTTGCCTCAATTCAATGTGGTACAACAATGTGAAATGCATATGAAAGCATATATGCTAGTTACACAGGGCCTTCAGCAGCAACACTTCCAATTAAGTAACATATAGCAGTTCGAGGCTAGAAGGAAAAGCCGCTTCAGCACCACTGATGTATCGTGGGAACTTCACAATGTCAATGCGACGCGCATGCAAGGGCCCCGAATAATTAATTGGGCCGGTACATCAGGCTGGAGAAGATGTACTGCAAAACTATTATTACCCCCGTGATTTCTGTATATGAAGACTTCTGTGAACACAGCGCTCGACCCGAGAACGTAGCCATACAGGGACCACGAAAATGAAATACGTTTCTTTTTGAAGGGAAAAGCAAGCGCAAGAAAAGAATGACGAGCGTGGTCACGGGAAGCGCTTAGGCACAGCGGCAACTCACTCGCCAGAATACGTCTCAAGGCGCATGCAATGCGCCACACAAAGTCGCGTAAACACCCTGCCTATGCGTTAGCTGCATCTCTATCGTATTATGCTACAAAGAAACACCCTCGCTGTGTAAAGCCGGCTTAAGAATCTATCACCACGTGTCTTGATTCTCGTGCCGTTGCTTGCAACTGTCAGGCCACTTTAGGCCAACAATCAACCCATCTTCACCCCTTGGACGATGTCAAATGCGCATCTCTCCAAGCATCTCCACGGCCGCGACGCCGTCAGCAGAGGGGTGGGAGCACAGCGCCGCCTCACGGCGCGCGGGCGAACTTCCTCAATTACATGTTTTCAATGGGGCGCGCGTCGAATGGGACGGCCGTAGCAACCCCGCCGCGCGCGCCGATCCAGGCGGCCGTGGCCCTGCATTCCCCAACGAAAGCCAGACCCTGGCCGCAACGTCAGAATAAACGACGTTGGCTTCATTGCCTGTTGGCATTAATTATATATATCCAGCGTGTTTTCTTTACTCCGAGCCGTTATTCTTGAACACCCCACAAAATTCACTCGCATTACGTCACTGCAGATGAATAATCTGCCTAAGTGGACATCAATTTCAAAGAAAAGTCAAACCTATGAATTAGTTAATTACTTTAGCTAACTTAGTTACAAAAATTATGGCACATTTTTATCTTGTAATGTTGAAGGAAATCGTCATAGCAGTCTAGTTCTGTGTTTCTACACTTCGAGATGGCCATGTAGACCCAAATAAGGGACCCATCAAAATTTTCGCTTAAATTACCTGACTACCCACGCGGCACATCGAAGCGCACCTCACGTTGCAGCTTCTCTGTGAGGCAGTAGGGCGCCGTAAAATAAACCTTCGCAATACCGCGTGATAAAGAGGTCTGTCTCGCCCCTGAACTGACTATGCGTCCAATGGGGAGCAACGCAAACCTTCAATCGAAGTCAGTTCGTGGAAAGAAGGAAGTGCGACGGCAGAGTTATTTTACGCCACACATTACGTGTCTTAGAGTACGGCGTAAAATGTGGCATTTCTATATATACGGGTGATAATTTTAAAGTTTCACACACACACACACACACACACACACACACACACCACACACGCACGCACACACACACACACACACACACACCACACCACACACACACACACACACACACACACACACACACACACACACACACACACACACACACAACACACACACACACACATATATATATATATATATATATATATATATATATATATATATATACCGAGTGAATGTATCTCCGGATCCAGTTGTTTAAAAGCGCACAAGGGGTAAGGACGAACGTGCGAAAACGTTCATTACTACATTTCGGCCGGGTTCTGGCTTTCTTCAGCGAATGCAGGGCTTACGAAAATACATGCTTCCAAAATAAACAAATTTGACAGGATCCTGCGAACTCTCGTGTAACTATTTTCACGTCAGGTCAGGTATCGCATATATATCTAGTATCATGCAATACAGACGTACGGGAATCAACAGCATAGGCATTTGTACGATATGATTGCAAAGTAACTGTGCAAAAAAATATGAGATTGCAAGCAAAGGTGCTTAAGTCATATCAGAAATACTAAAAGGCGAAGAAAGGCAGAAAGTGCGCAGAAGCAGTGATTGGAAACTGAAAGGCACTGAGACAAACGTAATAAGAAAGGTATGACAAAGAACATTTGTAAACAGGTCCAATGAAAACGGTTGTATAAAAAGGTACAGCTAAAAATAGGAATAACAGTCGTCCCGTCAAACATTTCAAATTGATCCGCTTATTGAATTTCACATTCCGCTTACCATAAATAGCAACATCACAACACTTATTCGTCGATTACAGCTTGACACAACCTATACCAAACATTTTTTTTCGCAGAGAATTGTACGCGCTGAACGTCCGTGATGTGACTGCGGTCACGGGGATCAAGGCGCATATGATCTGCTTTTAGAATTCTCCCATCATGATATGCCAAGGTACCGACAGAAATCGGTACCTTGTCATATGGCTGAGACTGTCAACAAAGGGCATGCAAAAGTACTGTCTAATAGCTCTAAAAAAATAATTGTGGACAGTGGACTATTTCGGCGCTATTAGCGTATGTATATAGACCATACGATCTTTTCGCAAGAAAGTCTTGTTTACATGAGTGTTTTATTTCTATTGACAGTCTGCTCTTAGTGTGGTAAGGGGCAACGCTGTTTTTTCGCCCTGCTTCTTGAGGATTTCTTCTTAATGTTGTGCTGTGTAAACCATTATGTAGTAGGATGTATGTTATATACATAAGTATAGTACTATTCTATGTTACACTATATGGTAGAGCAGGATATATTTGTGGGTTATAAATATGCACATTACTGTTTAAGCGTAGGTTACATGTGCTATAGTTGTCACTGGCTCGGCAGGTGTATATTTACTGTATATGACTCCCTTTTGGGAGCCATATCTCTAGGGGGTGGTGAGTTCAGCGTCACCAGCGGCGCTCGTGGCCCGGGTTGACCTCCCTTGATTAAGGGGTATAAGTCTATTGCAGCAAATATGTAAAGCATTAACTCTACATGAGACTCATACGCCAACAGTTCCTTTTTATTATGCCACTAAAGAAATGCCGGAATCTTGAGATTTGTGCTGAAACATAAAAAGCTGCCAGTAAGTGCCCGCACCAAAAATTCTCTTCGCTTCTAGAATGGTCATTGGAGCAGGGATCGCAACGCTACCCGAGCCACTAAGGCTGTGATAGTATACTTGTGCAAGACAACCCAATATGGAAACCCATTTTATGCCCATAAGTATGAGTGCTTCATTTATCGCATAATTTTATCTCTTTAATGGTTGTGTGTATGTATCATCTCAATTTCTAAATGCATAAAGCAACATCATCAGTAAGCCCGGCAAGTATAAAGACTACAATTTTCACTCTTGCTTTGCTTTTTCCTCTTTCTTAAAATATTTGCAGAATGAAGCTTAATGAGGTCTTGTAAAATCTTTACAGGTCTACTGCTGGAGCTCATGTTGCAACAAAACGGGGACAGTGTCTGCTATGCTTGAACATTATGAAAAAGACTGCCCTTACCGCACTGGACCACCACGCTACCAGAAAGAAGATGTAGAGTGTGGTCTACGGCACATGGATCTGAAACACGCTTCAGAGGCAGGCCATGAACAAAGCACCCAGAGTGCGCTGGAACTGAACGACAACTCCATGGACGCGATGGCAAGAAAGGGCGAACCTTTAAAAGACAGCGATGCGGAGTCCATTGATGACCTTGTCGAAGATAAAAGCGCTGTTGGTAGCATCAAGATATCTCATTCGATCAAACTTTCTACGACTCACAGTGAACCACATGAAGGAATGCACACTTCAATCCATATCAGCGTGAATACTAGCGCCATTGATGAGTCCACCACTTCCGGATTTGCGGATAATGATCCGAGTAGCACACAATCGATAAAAGCAGTGCAAGAAGAAGCAGACTTACATACGCAGATAGCTTTGAAACATGAGCATGCGCATGACGACGTCGAAGGTATTCAGCAGTCGAACACTAAGCATGGTACTAACGGTAAAGCCAATGAACGACAGTGCACTGACGCCAACCACGGTGGCCATATAGACGAAAATGCCACTTTTCGGGCCCGTACACGAATACAGAATAACGCTGGTTGCACGAGCAGGGAACACTGCAAACAAGGCACGAACGTGAAAGAAAAAGAAGCATCGGGCGTGCTTTCAACGAACGCAGTGCCACTGAGATACGACGAGACAGGCCCATCTGTTGGTGACGCTGAGGACGAGCCTCATTCAGCAAGAGAAGCACCAGAATCAGCGCGTCGTGAAGGGTCCCTGGAAGCCCAAGGCACTGCCAAAAAAATGGACTGTGGTGATTACCGTGGATCCACGTGGATGAAATATTGCAGCCAAACCGCAGGACAAGCTCGCGTTCAAGTGCTGCCACGCGTAAATGACGAAGGCGCTGCCACCACCGGCAACAATGTGCGGTGGCAGTGCTCGGGGGCTGAAGCGCTGCCATCTGATAGCTCAGCGAGAGTCCTCAGTTACGGGTATGCCGGAGAAATTGCGGATGATGCCACTGGAAATGAAGAAAAAGTGCTGCGAAGGAAAGGATCAGTAGATATGACACCAGAACAATCGCATGACAGGAGTTTGCAATTGAATTTGAGCCGCAGTCTCAGCCAATATAGGACGTGCTGTGAAAGCGTCAAAGAGAAGAACGCAGACAGCAGTTTGTGCAAAACCAAACCGGCTGTGCTTGAGAAATCTGATGAGGGCGAAGCACTGCTTTTGCGTGGTATGCCCGAAACAAAGACTGGACACATAGGCGCCTTGCAGTCTATGAAACTTGACTTAGAGACCGCTCTAGCAGCGACAAAAGAATGTATTGAGAAACACCCAGAAGATGTTGCTTCTCTGCGTAAACATGAGGAAATCATCAGAGAGTGCATCTATGAAGTTGTTAACGCCTGCAAAGCGATATTGCAGGCCTCTCTTAAAGCCTCCGAGTCATGCGAATGGTACGTGGAGAACTATGATCAAGTCAAGAAGAAGGCATTGCAGCATGAGTGTTGTTCTGTGGGAAGTTCCTCACCGCTCTATCTCCGTGGATACAATATCAAGCCGAGCGTCCTTCTCCGTAAGAGGAAGGGCCTCACTGAGTTTCACGCCGAATTGACTTTGTATAAGGGACTGTACGATGACTTTGTAAGGTGGCCTTTCCAAGAGATCTGCAAGCTTACCCTACTGCACCCTTCTGATGTCACTAAAAACATCGTCTTCTGCATGACTGGTGACAATGAGCCTGGATATATAGCGTACTTGAAACCAAGAGGCATGAAGAATGTTAGTGTTCATGCCAACGAGCACCGATCACTTCAGGAAATCGAAGAGGGAGGCTTTATTTCCGATAACAAGCTCCATTTTAGGTTCGAGGTTTCGAGAGTGTAACAACGACAGAGCGTTTCCACCAGCCAACACCTCATGCCACGCCCTGCTCAATGTTTGTATGACGTGAAGCTCAAGTTTTGGTGCTGCCTCATTCAAGTGATTTGCACAAGAGCTCATGCAAGAATCGAAGACAAATTTTTGTTGACCTTGAAAGAAAGTTTCTGGGTATGTTTACGCTGATTGGGCACGTGGCCAGAATAGAGCCGCCTAATAAAAAATGTGTGTTATTAGGTTTACATTATTTTTCCTTGTTTTACAGGCATATACCCAAGGTGATACGGCGTTCGTTTCTGAGCACAATGCTGTGGTTTGAATCTCTTACCACGGGGACGATGCTTCCGATAGGAGCGGAATAGGAATAGAACTGATTTTCAACTGAAGTATCAGGTGTATTTGTTTGGACTGAACACATATTTTAAATTGTTGTGGTAGCTAACACAATTCTACTCCTTGAGTTGGATTACTCGATGAGGCGGACATTATTTGGACGAAAAAATGCATAATAGAATAACTAATAAAATTTTAGTTATTAAGTTTCTGACTAATTACTTTACGACACATATTGCAATTCACGAATTGTTCCCTCTGAGTTCGCAATGCGGAGTGACCTGGGTTCGCGAGGCGGTATATCCACCCAGAATGAATTCTGAAAATGACACCAGTTTGGAGATAGTCGCTCCCGGAGTGTGCGACGAAGGGTATTGATGTCCCACTTATTTTTGTCCTGCAATGCATTCAAGAAAAGTTTGTTTAAAAAGTATGTAGTACAACAGTGCATTTACCGCAAGTCTCACGGTGCATATCTCAAACTTTGGTGTTACCCTTAGCACGCATTCCAACTAGATAGGTCTTGGAAATTCACCGGCTACAATTTGTAAATTGCAAAATGTGCCGTAAAATAATTAGTTAAAACTTTTACTCGTGTTTTTTGTTAGTCAATTATGCATTTGAATTTATTCTACAAGTAATGTCAGCTTCTTCGAGCAATCCACCTTTAAGATTAGAATGGGGCTGTCTGCCACAAGCCACTTTAAAAATTCTGTTCAGCTAAAGAAATTAAAAATAAAAAGAAACACCTGGTACATAATGTGTCCGACAACGGACATTGGCAAGTGCATTTACTTTGGTCTAGTGTGGTCCATTGACTTCTTAACTTTCTGCAAGTAGAAAATTTACAAGAATTACCGTACAAAGAGTGTCAGACCATCAGTTACGTGGGCGCTTTTCGAAGTGATCCCGTGGGCGCTGCCATGTTTGATTGCTTGCCTCAGCTGCCTCCATTGCCTCCGTGTTACAATGGATGTACATGACGCCCGGCGCGGCTCAGGAAACCTGTTTCGGGAGATATCGTAGGCGCTGACTGGGTGGACGACACGAAGCTTTGGCCAGAGCTTCAGAGGACACGTAAAAGCGCTTTCGGAGCTCATTAAGCTTTGTCCAAACGGTGCGAGCAGCGCATATGGTGCTTGTTCAAAAAGCGAGGCTAAAAATGTATTCCAAGCTATCCAAGCTTTCCGCGTATGAATTGAATCAAGATCAGTGTGTTTTGCCTTTTCGTTCTTTATTTGGCAAATACATTGAAGCAGCGGCTTGTCACGCTTATGATTCAATGTAGAGATGGGCAAAACGACTCACTTCAGTGAGCGGCTCGGAACGGCTCAGCTCACTGAAATGAACCGGTTCATTTGAACGGCTCACCGGTTCACTTAAACGTGTAACCTGTGTTATGCATATTCTATAGTTATGTGGCCTTGAAAAAAAAACGATATATGCATAATTTAATAACCGTGTTATTGGTATTTTCGCTATGTTTAGAGAATATTTTTACATATATTAAAAGCGTGAATGTTTAGTTGTAATGAAGCTTTCTTTTGTGATATTGGGGATAAAATGCTTATGATACTGTGACAGGCAGAATGCGACGTACTTTTTTCAGAAAAAAAAAATGTAACTTCCTCATCATTACAGAAGCTTGTCCGTTTATGTGGTACTTTAAAATCAACTTTTGTCAAGCTATATAAGAACATAAAATGATTGTACATTATGTTTCAACTTTATTCATTTATTCACATACGTACGTTCACTGTAATATGAGTAAGCTGTAACGCCATGCAAAATGAATGTAGAAATCATTTCTTGTACAATACAAAAATCATACGAAAGATCCACAAAACTGTCGCACGTATTTTCGTTTTTTTTCTTTAAGTGCACGCGCGATACTGGCGATCATGCCATCATACACCAGGACAAAAAAAAAAAAAAGAAGTTCTATTACAACACAACAGATCATTGGCCTCGTTTTATTGACGTGCTAATGATACACGCTCAGAAAATGCACTGAAGTGGATGTCATGGGCGAAATTTTCATGACTACACTAATTAGCACAAATGAAGACCAGGACGTAAACTGTACGTTAACCTATTGTCGTTAAAGGGCCCCTAAACCACCCAGATGTCGAAATTTAGTTGTGGTGTTGCAGTTGTGCACGAGTCTACAACGAACACGTAGCAGCGAGAATTTTTCGAAATGGTGCCGTGATAGCGGAGTTACACGCATTTGATGATCGAAAAACGGCCCTCGCTCGTTTCGCTCTTTCCTTCGCTACTCTCCTCATCGGCTGGTCTCCCCTCCTCGCCGAGTGCTTCTCGAAAGGTCGCGTGACATACGTCATCGCCAACGCGCTTCTCAAAACACTGCATACTTCCGGCCACGTCCACGCTAGCGGCACATATCCCGACGGCGAACCGTCCGCCAGTGCCGTAGAACCTCTGCCGCGCGAGAGGTGTCCAAAGTAGACGGCAGTTCGGCCGGCGCCCCGCCCGCTGCGCCATCAATGGCCCAATCGACGACTGCGAATCTGCGCGCATCCGCTACCGGCAACGAAAACATCACCTGCATGCCGGGAGACGACGGGCTCGGCTGTGCTCGCATCGCAGCCGATGGCGCCGCTAATATCAGCGTATTTTTCTTCGTTGTGTACAAGTACTGCGAAGAGCGACAACAACGATAAGAAAATATTGCGGCTTGTGAGCGTCGGTATTTCATTTCAAAGCGCCGTCCGTTTTAGCTTTGAAGGGAACCAGAAAAGGCCTAGCGACGATATCGGCGCCGTCGAGCGATCAGCGGCGGTGAATCTGCCGCAAAAATGAGTCCCGGTCTCATCCTCTCTACGTACGGCCAGGAAATCTCGCCGTTCGAGAGCAAGAACCGCTGTCGAACGGCAGCCCGCGAATGGCAAACGGCGTGCGATGAGTTACCGTGCCGGTAACGTGTACTCAGCGCTTCTCGGCTACCCGCTGTTACTGCGGTGCCGGCTCGTGTTATGCAAAGCGTACCACTATAGACCCTGTGTTGCGCACACGTCTGGAAAGGTCAACACTGTCGCACTCTGTTCGCGCAGCTAATCAGACCTCTAAGCATGAGTGTGTTGGAACGCGAGCGATTTGGCACTTGCGTTGCGGGATGTAATTACCGATTCGCAAGGGCGCCAAACGAGCAACACGATGAGGAAGAGCAGAAAGCGCGCGTACCTGCTAGCAGACTAACCGGAAGTCGTAGGTTCTTTTTCAACCAATGGACATCGTTTCCGCAGTTGACATCACCAGATTCCCCCTGCTGACATCGTGACGACCGCTGGGGATACCAGAATGGCGAAGGGAGGAGGACGGCATTGTTTTTTTTTTTTTTTTTTTTTTTTTTTTTTTTTTTTTTTGTGGCGCTCCCGCAGCGCGTAGCGCTGCAGCGTTTGGCATCGTTGATCTTGACGGCATTCTGAACTCGATGCGCGCTTACTTGAAATGTTCAAAAAATATCTGAGGTGGTTTAGGAGCCCTTTAAAGACACGGAAGACTATCTTCGAAGGGTTATTGGACCAGCGCACGATGTGCGATCGGTGATAGTCGTGCGACATCGTTCGAACAGCAGCAGGCAACGAACGGTGCCATCCTTTGCTAATTAAGACTTCTTTACTTCTCCCCTCGGTGACATCGGGTACCACACCATAAGACGCACAAAAAACCAAGGGGACTGCTGCGCACACCACACACTGTGAGCGAACACCAGTAGCACGAGTCGGCCCACACTGGCCACCATTCGTCGGTCAGAAATCGAAAAACATCAAAACCTAGCAGAAGACCCAGCTCTGAATGGTTCGGCACGGCTCATTCAAGGAGAGAGAACCGGCTTCCTCACTCCGAAAGAACCGCCGCTCACTTACTGTACCACGGCTCCCTCGGTCTTTAGAAGAGCGGCCCGCTCCTGAGCGCTCAGGAGCGAGCCGGATCTTTTGAAGAGCGAGGGAGCCGTGGCGAAAAGAGCGGCTGGCTCCTGAGCGCTCAGGAGCGAGCCGGATCTTTTGAAGAGCGAGGGAGCCGTGGCGAAAAGAGCGGCTGGCTCCTGAGCGCTCAGGAGCGAGCCGGATCTTTTGATCCGCTCTTTTGAAGAGCGAGGGAGCGGTGAAGGCGACTCTTGCGAGGAAGGGCGGGAGGGCAGTTGCTTTCTCGCACCGCTAATAGATGGCGCGGAAGTCGCACCCAGCAGGAGACTCGGCCCTGACGGAACGCATCGGCACGGCTCTCTTAGCGTGAGAACCGGCGCCCTTTCTCCAAAAGAACCGCCGCTCATTTTTAGTGAACGACCGCTCACTCGCTCTTTAAAAAGAGCCGCTCACAAGATCCGGCTCGCTCCTGAGCGACCCATCTATAATTCAGTGAAGTTCGGTGGTGCGGTCACTATCTGATTATTTTCTGCCTAATCGCTCACCCGCGTGCTCAGTTGCAATATATTTGTGATTGCTGCACACAAGGCTTGGAACGTAGCTGTTCTGTACTTTCGTAATAGCATGCAGCAAATATGTAGTATCGCTAGTAACTCACTCACTCCTGTGGACCGTCACGAAACATTCACCTTCGGCCATTGGTGTGCTGTCCGTCTAGTCGCTGTCACCCATGGTTTGGCCCACTGATTCAAGTGCGGGCCTATTCACATATTCTTAATATGTTGGCGATAGAGTGTGCGTAAGTTTGCATGTGAGTAGGGGTAGATGTGTGTAGATAACGTGCCTCAGTGGCTATGGTGTTGGGCTGCTGAGCACGAGGTCGCGGAATCGAATCCCGGCCACGGCGGCCGAATTTCGATGGGGGCGAAATGCGAAAAACACCCGTGTACTTAGATTAAGGTGCACATTAAAGAACCCCAGGTGGTCCAAATTTCCGGAGTCTCCCACTACGGCGTGCCTCATAAACAGATCGTGGTTTTGGCACGTAAAACCCCCTATGAATGAATGTGTAGATAACGTGCGCAAAACTTGCTATACCAGGAAGCGGCGCTACTCCCTTTGTCATCGTTTAACGAGCCGTACTCACTCTTGCCAACGCCCCGGGGTTGAAGTCTTTTCTTTGGAGGTTAGCGATACAACGCTGGCGGATAAGTGAATTTTTATCCACGAGGAAAGTCGTACATTGAAAAGGGCCGGCCACAGCGGCTGTTCCTATGTAGCAACGGTCCGTGAACACGGTCAGATATAATCATTCTATTCTTCAATTTGCCAGTCCCCATTTTTTCAGCGAACTACTGAACACGTTGACCGTCCACCGCTATACATAATTAGTACATACTTAAATACGTACTTACTACATACTTAAATCCACCACTCTACATTTTGCAGCATGAATGGAGCATAGTGCGTGAGGGAAAACCCAGTTGCATTTCCGACAGCTGATGGCACAGAAACAGGGTAGAAGCAGTGATGATTTCGTATTCGTGCGCTTTCGCTGAGGCAACGCTTGGCGCGCCACCGAAAGCGCCGTCTTGTTTCTCGAGAACAAACTGCTCCGCCAAAATGGTCAATAAAGACAAACTGCAGATTTGAGTGAAAAACAGCAACAAGCTTTTATAGAATGCTTAGATTAATGGTTGTGAGGACAATGCCACCAACGACACTTGCAAGTCATTTGCGAACTTCATCTGCTTTCGCTGTGGCTGCAATCGTTTTAGTATCCGGAAAGCGGTGTCTTGAGGCACAAGAGGAGTAACACGTACTGTCGTCATCAACATGAAAGGGATCACCACATGTTTATTCAAACACCAGTAGGGGCTAAATACAATGTCCTTCCACAAAGTGTTAAATGAGACTAAAAGTTCAACAATTAAAATTATTGTTATGTATAAAGTTCCTAGATTTCAACCCATGAAGCACGACTTGTTGTGGCTAAAAAAAAAAAAAAAAAAAAAAAAAAAAACAACACTATTCCATTTCGTATTAATGACGATGGTCCATGTTGGATGCTAGTGAAAACGCTCTCCAAAGGTGGTCAAGCTCAAATGTGCATCGCGATACACAAATTCAATGTCATTTTTCGTGGGTGTTCTTAGAAAGAAGGGTGTAGTCTTGTTTGAATCGTATGGTACTTCTTTTTGTACAATAGTGCCTTGACATTTCCCGTACATAACCTCTCTCTCTATCCCTTACGCAATGACTCTAGGGCCTAGCTGTAAGGTATTTCATAATAAATAAATAAATAAATAAATAAATAAATAAATAAATAAATAAATAAATAAATAAATAAATAAATAAATAAATAAATAAATAAATAAATAAGTAAATAAATAAATAAGTAAATAAACAAATAAATAAATAAATAAATAAATAAATAAATAAATAAATAAATAAATAAATAAATAAATAAATATGTTTATCTTCGGGAGACTTGGATCTTGGCATGACTTGTACCTTCGCGAGTCGATCGACTAGCATTTATCATTCACCAGCACTCGAGCAAACGCAATCTACGTTTTTCTGTACTAAAGGGGGGACTTATATGTAATGTGTATGAGTCAACGAAGTGCTCAACAATGTGCCAGACACAACGAAGCGCTTCGTTGTGTCTTCCTTTTGCCCTCTGTGTACCGTCTTCGTCGTTTAGCTGCAAGTGGTCACATAGGCAGATATATTTCAATACGCGCACTATCGATATAGTGGCTTTGTGCTTCGTAGACGCTTGAAGCCAATATCAGAAGATCTTCTTTTATGAAAGCTCTGTCATCTACCTACTTCAAGGTGGTGCGACTGGTGAGCCTTTGATCGTTTAAATAAATGCTGTTACACATGAGGTTACACAACAACAGGTGCTTGGAGATTGCTCCGGAACCACACGCATTGTAGTTAGCATAAGAACTCAAGAAGCGTTCGTTAAAGCAACGCCTTCTCGTAAGCGACAGTTACAAGTTGCAGTTGCATGTATGTGTTCATAGCGTGCAGGCGGGCAGCTTAGTGAAATCCGGTGAATTGCTCTCATTTAATGTGATGGTTTACTGGCAAGAACACTATGTGCCGCGCTGCGACCCTTCCGAACCACGGAATCAAAGTGCGTTCGGCTTCTCCATGTGCTGAGCTGGGCTGAAAGCACGTTCGTTGATGAGACTATCGCAATGCCCCGTGTTGTGGTCTTTGTCACCAGGCGTGGGCCTCATAGATCTCCAACAGCAGTCCCTCACAGGGGCCGGAGGGCCAGGAGCCCACCCGGCGAGCGTGTCACACGCCGATACCCTCCCTGAACGGCTGCGTTCTGCAGCTGCCGGCAGGCGGCGAACAAGTCAGCGCTAGCATAGAGATTTCAGTAGCTCAGAAAAGACCTTTATGGATAGCATTTCTAGATATTAAAGGAGCTTATGACAACGTAGACAGGGAATTGTTGTGGGATATTCTTCAATACGAAGGCATAGAGGACGATTTCGTGGAGCTGCTGAGGGAGATATATCGAGACAACCAAGTACAAGTGGCATGGGAAGGCCGAAAAGGAAATGAAATGGTGGGAATTCACCAAGGATTGAAGCAAGGATGCCCTCTGTCACCATTGTTGTTCACGCTTTACGTCAAGGGCATAGAAAGACGACTGGAAAACAGCGAATTAGGGTTTGATTTATCCTACATGCGTAATGGACAAATGGTGCAACAGAAGATCCCTGGACTGATGTACGCAGACGACATTGTGCTACTAGCGGACAATAAAAAAGATTTACAGATACTTGCGAATATCTGTGGGAACGCAGCGACAAATCTAGGCCTTAAGTTTAGCACAGAGAAATCAGGGATTATGATCTTTAATGAGCACACGAGTAACTTCGTGGTGTCAATTCAACAGCAAGTAATACCCATAGTGAAGCAATATAAGTACCTTGGCGTACACATAAACGAAGGAAAGAATTACTCAATCAACCACCAAGATAATCTGAAAATAAAGGGGAAGCGGAATGCAGCATTAATGAAACACAGAGCACTGTGGGGCCACAATAAGTATGAGGTGGTGCGTGGAATCTGGAAAGGAGTTATGGTGCCAGCGCTAACATTCGCAAATGCCATTATATGCTTAAAATCGGATATATTGGCGGGTTTGGAAGTTAACCAAAGATCAGTAGGCCGGTTGGCTTTGGGAGCACACGGTAATACGACAAATGAGGCAGTGCATGGAGACATGGGTTGGGCCTCTTTTGAAGTCAGAGAAGCACAAAGCAAAATTAGTTTTGAAGAAAGGCTCAGGAACATGGATGAAAATAAATGGGCAGCTAAAGTGCACAAGTATCTGTACATGAAAAGCGTGGACACAGAATGGAGGAAGAGGTCAAGGAAGTTGGCAACCAAGTACAGGATAATCGAAACTGTAAATAGACAACCAGGGGTCATCAGAAAGAAAGTGAGAGAAATAGAGACCGTGAATTGGATGCAAAGAATGGAAACGAAAAGGACAATGGAGATTTACAAGAATGAGAAGAAAGAAATTAGAAGGGAAACTCTGTACGATAACACAAAGGGCAGTGCCTTGCTATTTGAGGCTCGAGCCGGTTGCCTAAGGACGAAAACATATCGGAACAAATATTCGGAATTAGATGAGACATGTGTATGCTGCAGTAAAGATCCAGAGACCACTCAGCACATCCTAATGGAATGCGACGGGATCCACCCAGCGAGAACCGTAGGTAACGTGCAACTCCCAGAAGCGCTTGGGTTTAAAGTGGAAGGAAACATAAACAGATCAGCCGTAGAGATCAGCAAGAGACGATTAGAGTACTGGTGGAAAAAAAGTAGGGAAAAGATGGATGCGACCTGATCTCTTAAAATCATAGGCAGCGGTACAAGGTAAATTTTTGAAAAAGAAAAATAATGATAGGTATACAAAAATGCAAGATAAAGAACATGTATAGTATACCTGATTAAATCAAGCAGGCTAGGTGACTATTTGTCGCCGCCCCGTTTCAAAGGGGATGCCAATAAATCATCATCATCATCATCAGCACCGTCTTCGCAGCAGCCAGCCATATTTCTCAAAGATTAAAGCAGTTCATTATTTTTTTCTTAAAAAAAAAACAGGTAAGTAACTGTGCCAGGTATTACACTAACTGATGTAGACTTCAGAATGCGATCTTTCTACAAAATCTTAGCAAGAACGGTGCAGCGGTAAGCACAAAACCTTTTTTCGAACACGTTAAGCGAAAAATGCACATCCCTGTAAGGTCCAAAGTCGTCTTCATTTAACTTATTTAGCAAGGACGGTAAGGTGGAATGTACAGTCTGCTTATCGTATTGGTTCGCGGTGTCGGAAGAACAAATTTTTTATTTGTGCCTTGTTTGTCTCGCGTGCGTGTTTTCCTGAATTCTAGACAGCGAAATACTAACGATGTGGTTAATTTTTAAGGATTCTTTGTAACTTAAAAGCATAGTTGTACATTGAAAATACGTTCAGCTCATGTAGAAGACAACCGCCTATAAATATCTGTCTATAGGACAGATGCTGCAAGGATGCTTCGCCTATGCTTGCACGCGAATGCACTTCATCAGACTGGAATAAAACACATTCTACGCACGCCCGTTTATACGCCCTGAATCCAACCTTAAGCCTTAGACTTCCACCAAGGCTTCCCCGAAAAGATTCGACCCTTTTGTGTAGGCTATATTTAGGCGTCGCGTTTACCAATGCCTACGCGTTCCGCACATGGATGGCTGTCACCGCAGCATGTGGCGATTGTGGCGACGCGGAAGCGATTCGGCATGCTCTTTGTCAATGTCCGCACTACAGTGTGCAGAGACAGTCGCTTTCCGTCGTGCTGAACCAATTGGACGACCAGCCTTTGTCAACATCGATGCGTTTGTCAACATCAACAGCTTTTGCAACATCGATGTGACTTAACATCGCATCCTGAGAAGGTCGTGCAAGCCCTACTGCGCTTCTTCAGATCGACCAGCCTGTGTTAACGCCTGCGATTGGAACGCCTTTCTGTTACCTGTTCCTGTTTTTTTTCCCCTCTCTCTTTCTTTGCCCTCTGTCTAACCCCTATATCCCCCACCCGAGTGCAGGGCAGTAAACCGGAAACTCGATTCTGGTTAACCTCCCTGCCTTTCCTCTCTCTTTCTGGGCAAGATATTGTACTTCATAAAAAGGCTGCCACTGTGGGATAGGTACGGCGCATTCGCGATACAGCGAGCAGCCTTCTTCTGGAGTAAGTGCACTTTCGGCAGGTTAGAGATGCTAGTTGTACACAGACTGCGCTAAAATACTGAAAAATTGACAGTACCAGAGAGTTATAAGGAAGTATTTTTACTTTACCTAAAGCACATGTGTCGTACGCGAGATGATACCAACATAAAATGAAGCCTTCGATTTAATGCATTCCACATTCTCATCGCACGAAGATACAAAGGTAATACAAGGTAATCCAAATTTAACCATCCTCTAAAAGTATTTCCACAAAGGTATAAAAGAACCAGATAGATAGATTTTGCTAGGAGAGAGGTTGGAAGCACATGCCTCCTGCTACTCCATTTTACTTATATATCGGCTAAGGCGCTATGACGAGGGATGAAAAACATAAAAAAAGAATACTGATAACATAGAAAAAGGATAAAGAATCATGGTGGATGATGTGATGTCAAACTTAAGCGCCAAGTTGAGCAAAAAAAAAAAAAAGATAACGAATCAAATTAAAGTTTGAATGCATGCATACCCACGAGACAGTAAAAGAACAGTAATGGGATAAAAATAAAATTATAACGCATATACACTGTGTGTACTTCGAAGCAAGGTTTCACTAAACAAAATATTACGCACAACACGTAATGCACTCTTTACAACGCGTGGAGCCTCACGGCGGAAGTGTGGTGGATAAATAGAGGGCAGGGTTCCCCATTGTTCTGAACTTTACACACAGTTCTCGCCTTTATTGGTCATAAAGCGGACAGGTTAACAGCACATGTGGGATGTCTTCATGTGGTCCCACACAAGCACGTGAAGCTGACACCATATGCCCTATTAATCTGTTGCTTTTATGTGGTTATTGTCTAAATATTTGGTTTCTCAGTTCTAATTATTTTTGCTGACACCACAGTGTCATTGAAGTAAAGCGCACACACATACATGTGCAAGTCTGAGGCGATTCTGGCAACTCTTTTAACGCCAGAGCACCTATGCATCGCCAGATGCGGCGACACACTGATGCGACGATGTTTATGCCGTGAGTGAGTGCCTCGGTAAACGGACTACTCGATGTCAAGTTGTGCGTGGTTTCCATTTCGCCGACCATCCTCGAAAAGTTATCACATCTTTCATCAACTGGCACTTTGCTACCAAATTCAGACTAAACGATCGTATGTATCTTCAATGGGCATTTTATTGTAAATGGAATGAAAGACAGCGGGTTCCTCACACAGGTGAAACATTCATTTGGGTGGACTGCGATCAACAGTGACAGAGTGCCGGCAACGAACAATGCGACTTTATCTACGGGTCAACTGCTTTGGTCATCGTAATATATTTTAAGCAGTGCGAGCCTCTACATCGGACGGACGTTTCCGGTGATAACGATATGGAGGAGAAAAAAATCTGAAAAGGAGGCCTAGTAAAGTTCATGATTCATACACACATCCACTCGTATATCTAATCACATTTATGGAATGTGTATGCGTCAACAGCTATGCGTTACTCACAACTGCGACGATTTGCGCCGGTGACGCATTTCTGCAAGTACTCTGCTTGGTGCAATCTCACTTAACGCTGATTTTATATTTTGAATGAATGCTAAAGGGTATATGGTACGAGAAAACTTTATTATGGTTCCTCGGAACGCTGCGTCACACGGATGCTAAGGGGTAGTTGAATTTAATCAGGTGTTTTCCTTATTGCATGTAGGAGTGCGTCAACCATAGGACGTTTTCTGTCTATGGGATATAACTATGCATGTATGAGGGTATACACATGAGAATGACCTGCGCAGGTTCCCGGGGCGCAGGGGTTTTTTCCCTAAGGCGCTGCTGGCGTGTCGTAGAGCCATGCCATTAACCGCGTATTTTTTGTTGTATTCATTACCTGCGCTTGTATTGCGTTAGCCTACGGACTGGAAACAACCGGTCGTTACCTTCTGCCCTTAGAATCACACCTCGACAGTGTCGAACGAGCCCTGGATTAATTATGGTTTTGTCTCTCACTGACCAACTGATTTTTAGTTTAATGCTTCAGGAGTATTGTTAGCCCGCTTTTCTTTTTCTGTGTGGTATTTGCATGTGTTTACATGATTAATAATAATAACACCAGTTTTAACCACCAAATAAAAATCTCAGAAGTAATTCGCAGTTTGCTACCTCACAGTGACCAGCACGTAAGGTCGTGTTTATGTGTAAACAAATCCGAAGGGCCTAACCTAGCTCTCAATTATTACTAATAAGCTTAATAAATTCAAAAAGAACACTTCTGGTGAACTGAGGAAAAAATACAACAGAAAAAACACGATATTGACGACTGTACTTGGTACTGTAAAAGAAGAAGGAGTGACTAAGGTGGAAAATTCCGGAATTTTAGACATACGCACACGAACACACAAAGGCTGTGGCATAACTATGGCATCAAAAATGGGCGAGAATACGCGGACGGGGGCGGAGCCGTTTTTAATTGCACCGAACAAGGGCGAGCTGGTGCCTTTATTAGCTGGCGTAGCTATACGCTGCACTCCCCCCCCCCCCCCCCCCTTCCCCCCAGTGTATCGAAATATGCAATCTTTGGCCGTCTGCGTACATTACGCCTCCACCAGACTAAAGGCTCATTCACACCGGCGACTTGAGGAGGTCGCGCGACCATTTGCGACTCGCGAACAAAAAGCGACCGAAGGCGACTGATGTTCACACCGGCAAGCCCGGCTGAGCGCGACCTGCAAGTCGCAATCCCGGACATTCTCGTTCTTCAGCGAGAATTCTAGGGATCTACGCAGTCAGCGCGCACTTCGCTGGCACTATGTAAATTGGTTTCGGGTTCCGGCAACAGCCATGCATTTTGTTTCGAGCGATGGCTGGATTTTGATTCGAGCGAACAGGAAGACGCCGTCCCTGTGCTGATGTGCTCCGCCGGGGTGTCAGCTGTGGCAGCGCGGAAGCCTCCGAAGAAAACGCGACGCTCGTGGGTGCGCCCGTGCCTCCGCTCGCGTGAAGTGACCGGCCACGCAAGCCGCCTCCTGCCCGAACTTTGTGCGCATGACAACGAGTATTATCGAGAGAGAGCAAGTCGTAATTTCTAGTTCGCATTGAGTATTATTCGGTGCGTAATATTAAAGCAAAGCTGTTCACCCGCTGTTCACCTTTGGGTGGCGTGCTCATCCAACGAACGGCAGCTGGAAAAAGGGTTTGTGTTGTGCTTTCTTTTCCTGCTGTTTAGCTTCCAGCGAATGCGACCGCGTACATTCGACACGTTGCTGCAACTGCTGCGTCCCAGAATCACAAGGCAAGACACCAATTACGGGCCTGTAGCCTGCATATCGTGACGCGGGCATTGCATTTGGCGTGGACGACGACACACATCACTTTCGGCGCGGCGCTGATTGGTTGAGCAGCTTTGCGACCACGGTCGCGCGACTGAAAAATCGCGCAGTGAGCGACTGGCCCAAAATGGTCGCTTTTCGAGAAAAGCGACCATTTGCGACCATTTGCGACTGGTCGCTTTGCGACCAACTTGGTCGCGCGACCACTGTCAGTCGCCGGTGTGAATGAGCCTTAAGGGTCGCAGCTCGTCGCTGGATGAAAAAAGCTCGATCACAAGTACTGACATGCGGCATTAAGCAATTTTGTACTCACGGGAAAAAGCCTAATAAAGTGGCTTTGCGTTGAGTGTTCTGTAATTACATGTGCAAATAAACGGCTAATGATGGAATTTTTACAAGTTAATTATCTCCTTGCATTGTTTGAGCCCTCAAGTGACGTCGTCCGGCCAAAATAATACACACCTGCGCTAATGTAGTTTGCGAAGGTGCTGTGTATTGTTTTTCAGATTTTTAAAGCCTGGAGTTTAAGCCCCCCATAAATTATCGTAAAGTTCTCCACGGGTAATTAATTAAGAGAGGTTCTGCTTTTTCATGTAGTCCTAGACCTAGAAAGAGAAAACAAGAAGCCAGGTTGGCGCTATTGTTGCCCCCCCCCCCCCCCCCCCAAAAAAAAAAAAAAAAAAAAAAAACTTTTGCATCGGTCAGCTGCTTCGCTATCCTTGCGTTCGCTATCGCGAGTTTCACTGGCGGCCATCCCATAAAAGCCATTCTTGCGCGCAAGCGCGCTTTTATTATCACGCCGAATAGCTCCGACAACGGGATAACAACAACAAGGAAAGGGCAGAAATAAATTGCGACGTTTGACGTCGCGCAAACATCCACAGTCGGTTATGAGGGACGCCGTACTGGAAGAGGGCTCCAGATTAAGTTTCGCCACCACCTGCTTAAAAAAAAAAAAAAAAAACCTAAATCTCAGTACACTAGCGATTTCGCATTTCGTCATCAACGAAATGCGGCCGCCGCGACCTCGTGCTCATCAGCCGAACGCCATAGCCACAGAGCCACCACGGTGGCTGCGAGGAGGACAGATATGCAACGACTATCACTTGATTCTCATTCGGAGCGGGACAGCATACTATATTTACTAGGTGTTTTATTTGAACCATTACCAGGAGGAGGAGGAATAAACATTTATTGCGGAACCAGCACTTTAAGATGGCTGAGCCTAAGCCTCCCATGAGAGCACGTCGAGGGCTTGCCTCGCCGCCGCCTCACGGGCGTGCTGGGTCGCCCAAGTTTGGCCGTCGAGGGCGGAGCTCCGCAGAGCCTCACGCAACCTCGACGAGAGGGTCGTGGTGTTAATGTGTGTGTACTGTGCTGGGCATTCCCACAGCATATGCGGAAGCGTAGCCGGGTGAGTGCCACAGCACCGGCAGTTGGGGGTACTGTAAACTTCAGGGAATATAAGGTGGAGGCGGGCGGGTGAAGGGTACGTATTTGTTTGTAGCAGACGCAGGGTGGTAGCCTGTGCCCGGCTGAACTTGGGGTGAGGTGGGGGGAAGGTTCGGCGACTAAGGTAAAATGCCTTAACGAGATCGTTGTAAGTAGTCAGAACCATTACCAGAATTAAAAAAAAAATATTTCCCTGTGGCATATGGCACGAATCGACTTATTGAGCTGGATTACTCAAAGAGGTAGACATTACTTGAACTGAAAATCAAATGCATATTTGACTAATTAACGAAATCTTACTAATCAACTTCTCAACTAATTACTTTAGCGCGGATATTACAGTGCACGATTCGTAGCAAGTGATTTCCCAAGGCGCATTCACTTGGAACAAATTTTGAGAGCAGTACCAGTTGTAAAGCGCGAAGCTTTATATGGCTAGGTTATAACTTACGTTTATATGGTTATAACTCGAGACATCGAACGCAGACGACGGCGGACTGCGGGCAGACCGTCAGTGACTTCGTTCTCTCCGTCGCCGCCGAACATGTGTGTAACCTCATGGAGAAACAGAAAGACGTAACCAATATTTGCGAAATACTTTAACGAACCGTCGGGATTAACCTGCCGTCATAAACACAGGGGCCGCTCGTTTCAGCTTCGCTGGTTAACCATCTCTACGGAGTGCTTGGGCGGTTATTGTTTTTTAAAGATAAGGGCAGTCGAAATGCGGCAAAAATACAGTGTCCTATTTTTTACCACGACTCCTTTTTATGCAATGAAGATAAAAAAAAATTACTTGCACACCAGTGCTTTTCGTCGCAAACTTAGGCAACACATTTCTTGAAATTGGTGTCATACTCAGAATGCGTTCCACATGGATACGGCTTCCCTAAGTTGCTGGCTACAATTCGTAAATTGCGATATGTGCAATAAAGTGATTAGTTTAAAAAATAATTAGCAATATTTCGTTAATTATTCAAAATTTCATTTTGTTTTCTCGGGCAAAAACTATCTACCTTTAAGAGTAATCTAGCTCAAGAAGTAGAATTGTACTACATGCCACGGGTGATAAAAAAAAATTCTGTTAACGATAAAAAAAAAAGACCGTACATCACCTATGTGTACAATTGACATGCTTATAAAGTGAATGACATGGCCGGTCGAAACAAAAAGAAACAAAAGAAAACGCAGTGAAAACTTAAGTATTAAAAAGGCAAAGAACACAAATGGAAAAAGAACAAAAGTTGATCAGATGGAAAAGGGAAGAAAGATAACCATCACAAACAAATATAAAAGGCTCAAAAGGGATTAAAAAGAAAGGTTCGTAAGAACGCGAGAACACAAAAAGCAACAAAAGTACTGAGCTGTAAACTTACGGCAGAAACCATCCCGAATGAGTATCTAAATCAATGCGAAGTACTTATCCCCTGCACGGTGGCCCAAAGCTCGAACGAGATCGCGTCCTTCCGGGGAAACTATCGCTCGAGGACCGTCACATGCGCGGGCCGCAACACCCTGACGATGTGCGATCGGAACCAGAGGCGGTCGCAGACGCTACACGCCACACCAAATTCGTCTTCGACAAAGTGCTTTTGAAATATACGCTCCTGCATCCCGCAAGTGCCAGTCCTCCGATCGGCGCCGCTCGGTTGGCCTCTTCAGCGGCTGTTAGCTTGTTGTGCGGCTGTTCTTTGGCCGCGCGTACCACGTCGGCCCGTGACTTCACCTCCTACCGTTTCGGTACACATCGCATATCTCTCTAGTCTCTGCAGAGCCTTTGCACTCTTCCGCTCCTCTTCCGCTTGATACTTTCGAGGGCCCATTGTTGTACCTGCAAATAGAGGCCTACGCGCAACACTGCGCATCTAGCGCAACCGATGTCCCCTTGTGCAATCTAAAAGAGGTCATGCTGAAACCACCATAACTCTTTAAAAGCTATTTTATGGACGTCCCTTTTGTGGGCCTATACACTATACATCGATCAGTAAATTGGTTATGATAGGACTGAGTAAAAACTGTCCTTGCGAATATCTTGCAAGTAACGTGACTCAGGTAGTCAAGTCAGAAAAGTGCTGACAGAGAGAGGGAACTTTAGTGAAAATGGATTGCTCAATGGCCTAAGTAGGGGAGAGAATCAATGGTAAGGATCATAAAGTAAGCAAATAAATATAAAAGAGACTACACGTTCATAACCTGCCGTTCAAGCCGGTCTCACGCACAAACTCCCATAAAGAGCTGATAGTTCGCCGGGCGACCGCCTGAGGGTATGGCGTGGTCCATGTATCTAGTGAGGCAAGGCCGCGTCCCTTGTGTTTCTCTCTTACTATCGCGTGACCGGGACAGTCCCACAATAGGTGCCTGACTGTTGGACAAGCACGGATGTCGCACGTACTGCACGTAACCGGCGGTGATATCACGTTCGGATCTGTCTCCTCCTCCTCCTTGTTGTCCAGGCTCCGATGAACTCGCGACTTACTTGAAACGGCGTACGCGCGCCACATAGCCAGGACGTCTTCGATGAGTGCTGCGACCGTTCTGGCCTTGTGTACCTGGACTTGTGCGCCCCGAGGAAACACCTTGGGCAAAGGGTGGGCATCTTGTGGTACCTTCGCCTTCCGCTCACGTTTTGCTTGCACTTTGAGTCACTCACGCTCCTCCTCTGGGTCCAGGCGCACAGGAGGGAGAGGGACTGGGTCCAGGGGAGATGAGCGGGAAAATAGCAGCTCGCTCGCTGCACTGTGGGCCGCACCGCTGCCGACACTGCCCGAGTGCCCCGGGGCCCAGTCCACTTGCACGCCCATGCCGTAATTCCGACAAAGGGATGCGCATTTCATGCGCCCACGTGCCTACTATTGGCGTCCCCGTCAGCGCTTATAGGGGGTCCAAGGAGTCGGTTAATATTGTGAGAGAGAGAGAGAGAGAGAGAGAGAGAGAGAAAGCACTTTATTTGCACCCGTCAGAGAGTATGGGTGATCGGGGTGAGACGCAGCTCCCCCTTTCACCGTCTACCTCCCCCCTAGACGTCGGCCGGAATCAGTTGGCTTCCGGCGGCGGCCTGGGCTTGACAGATGGCTTGTTTTTGGGCTTGTTCTTCCTGGCTATGAAGGGATGTGGTCTTCCTAAAATTTTCCCGCCTTCTCCGTCAGCCTCTCTATGGCAAATAGGATGGCCTGCAGTTCAAGTGCCTTAACGGTCGGTTCTTGCTTGTGTTAGTGGATCCGGACTTCTTGCTGCTCAACACCAACGACTGTCAGCGCCGCTCGGGAAATAGTAGGATCACAGGCCGCATCTGAAGATGGCATTTTCTTTCAAGTGAGCCCGTTCTGCGAGTTAGACTCTATAAGCGCCATGATACTATTTAGTCTGCCGGCGAGTAAAAAGTTTCGGGACTCGAACCTGCACGTCGAGACAGCAGGAATCACTTCCACCTTGACCGAGAAACCTTTTCCGTCTAACTCTAAGAGCTGCTGTCCAGCGCGTGCGTAGCGGTGACGACGGTCATGTTCCTCCTTGCGTTCTAAGATATTGTCCCTGAGTGGAGGAAGTCACGCGTACGGATCACTCATGCGTGGCGGTGAAGACCCGTGATCACTCAAAGACACTCCCGGTGCATCCTTACGAGCTTGTTGCATTGTGCTTTGGTGAGGTTAAAGCATACCGCACCGTAACAAGCCCTCAAAGTTAGTTCTGCCAACGTCAAAGTACGAGCCGTATACATGGGTGCCAGCTTCTCCACGCTTCTGCGATATGTGTTTCACGAGGTGCAGGCGTTTCTTCCACGTAGGCTCCAATTGTTTGAGCCAGGTAGCCGCCCCTCCGTCCTCGTGAATTGGAATGCCATGTATCTTGACGTGGCATTCCGGAGCTCTTTCAAGTTTATGGCCAGCTAGGTATTGCTCGACTGAAATCTACGAGCCAAAACAACTCTCAAAAACAAGTGTGCTCTCCCCGGCACTCGGTATGTGGCGACAACAAATTGTGGTAGTACTGTTCCTAAATAAAAAAAAAAGCTGACAAAAAGTGCGCAAAAGTTCTTCATCTCTGACAAAAAGGCGCAATTTCGCCCGAAAGGCGAATCATTGATTGCAATGACAAATTAGTGGACAGCTATACAAAGTAAGGATAGTAGGTTTATCGGCTGTATTACCTTGTAAAATAGGCATACTAACTAAATTAACAAGCATGGTATCACGCGCGCACAAAAAAACATGAACGCATCTCACTTGATGACCGCGGAAACTCGCTGTCAAAACGCTGGAGTGAGTAAGCGCGGCGGCAACGAAGGAATTCACCTTCGTGCCGCCGCTCGTATCAACGCGAACTAAGCCGCGAAAACACAGCGCAATTCGAACTCTGTCCCCGCCGCAGACGGCTTTCGAGATACAGTGGCCGGGCGGGCGCGCGCAGCGTAGAACGCGACCCCCCTCCACGCTACCCTTCCCAGGAGCCTTGCAGCCCAGGTGGGCTAGACCAACTAGCCGACTTTTTTTTATTGCGATAGCAATTATATGAACACTCCAAGCGCATTTCTGCCGTCGCCGTCGTCGTCGCTGTTGCCATCGTCGTCATCGCCGTGATGTTCCGTATAAAGTACAACGATGATAAAATCGTCGCCGCGCGCCGTGCGTTGTGTGTGGGAGTGAAGACGTGCGAGGGGGAGCCGGCAAGCGCAGCTTAATCTCGCGCACGCGTCACGTTCGAGGAACGGGGAGGAGGCGACCGAGACGGGAGGGGAGGGGGCGTTCTGCTTAAGGCCGTTTCACATGGTGCGATTTTGCACTGCGATTATCGCACCGGAAGTGCGATTTCCGTCGCATGCGACGAAAATCGCAGTCGCAGGGCCGTTTCTGCGATTTTCGGCTGCGACCAACCGGTTGGTCGCAGCGTCGCAACGTCGCAGCAATCGCTGCGATTTTTCCGTCGAAATTGCGCCGAGAGGTATTTCGCGGTCTGTTTTGGAAAATGGCGGCGGTCGCTCAACGCAACGTTTATAGATACTTTTTTGTCTATAAATATTGGATCAACGAGCCTCGAACAGTGCAACTAATTGAGTGGAGCCTTGGATTACGCAATCGGTACGTAACATCAGCACCGACACGCGAATAGTGCAGATAAAAACTCGTAGGTCAGATTCGGTTCTGTGATTTCTACGAGTTTGTTGACACGCTACGTTGCTAATCTGGCGACGCTGTTTTTAGGTTGGCTTCGGGTGCTGATAGTACGTACTTTTGCGTGATTTTCCGTTATTCACACGCGCTGCGAGTTCGTAAATACTACGAGGTGTCCCTCACGGGAAGGCATGGCCTTCGGATGTCGTCCCAATTTTCTGGTTCTGGAGACAACTCGCGATGTACGAAAACGCCACAGTTTTATCGCCGTATGCTTTTACGGACGGAACAATTTAAAGAATATGCAACTACGGACAAATGCTGTGGTCGCGCGTATAGCGTGACCAAATGCTTGGTCACGCTATACGCGCGACCATTTAGTTGCAGTTGGTTGGTTAGGGCTTTCATGCGCATTTCCCCAATGAATTATCTCATTTCAAGGTTCTGTTACTTCCGCTGCGAGACGCAAAGCGAACGTGCAAACTGGATATCGTAATGAATGTTCTACAATAGCATATTTCACGCTTTGACTGGGAATAAGCAGTATTGCCAATTTATTTTCGAAGCAATATTTAAACAGTTTTTTTCAAATTTTTCTGATGCATCATTTTTCTCCTGAATAAAAAAACCAATAAACATTCAGTGTGTTGCAGACTTTGTATCCTTACTGCATCTGTATTAACCCTCACATTAAAAGGTAATTGCACATTTCGCTTACTTCAGTGCATTGAATTACTTTTGTTTATGCTGGTTGTAACATATCGCAGTACTCTAAGAAACTACTTAGCCATAAACATCCTTGCCTTTTCTTGCTTCTCTGTCTCTACTTCCTGTAAAACACATGCAATAATGCGAAAAGCAGGCGAACACCTTGTTTTTATAAGCAGTAGATAACTCATTAAACAAAAGCAGATCAAAATTGTGCAGTGAAGTCAGCCGGTTGCATTCCTTCGTATGAATGATAATATCTTTTCAAGTGTTGGTGGGTCTTGCATGTCCACAGCTCATAAAGTGAGGCGTAGGTATAGCCCATCAAGATGGAGGCAATGTTGCTAATGAGTCTGCACTTACATGTATTACTGCATAAACTCGTATAACCATATCCCATCATTACTCAATCGAGCTTGCTCAGTCATATTCACCAAAATTCTACTTATCCGAGCTTGCTCCGACTCATATTCACCAAAATTGTACTTGGCCGAGCTTGATCTGACTAATATTCACAAAGATGCTACTCGGGCAAGCTTGCACCGAGTCATATTCACCAAATATCTACTTAGCCAAGCTTGCTCCGACTTATATTCATCAAAATTCTACTCAGGTGAGCTTGCACTGAGTCATATTCACCAAAAATCTACTTGCCGAGCTTGCTTTGACTCTTATTCACTAAAATTATACTTGGATCAGCTTTCCCCAACTACCACATGACAATATTCACTGAAAGTTTACTCAACTGAGCTTGCTCTTACTCGTATTCACCAAAATTCGACTCAGTCAGGCTGAAACGAACTCAGACTCACGGTTAGTTCGAAGTCTTAGTGAGCCGACGTTTGAGTGAGTTCACCGTGCTATGTATACATTACATTATGTGACCTGTGCGGTGAATAAGCAAACATTGTCTATGAGTATGTGTTGCATCGGGTGAAATAAGGACAACTGTAAACACTGCAGTTAGTTTTCTAGAGTTCAAATGACCGTTGCGTGAAAGCTTCGCCTTATGTCGATTCAAGCAAGTGCATTGAATCTGCATCATATTTTTTGCCAATCCTGCTGTCTGTCCTAACCATTACTGGGTGGCCACATTTTGTACATTTCAACACAAAGTTTAATAAATGACTGTAGTGCCATATATTAAAAAAAAGATTCTTGCATCACTGCACGTATAACAATCAGAACATGACACAAACACATGCTCATAAGATGCACACAAACAATAAATACATAAACAGATGAAATCAGCTAGCCACCACCTATTGAAAAAAAAAGCACAGGACTACGTATAACCATTCCCCTTGCCAGGTACATGGGCTATAGGAGAAACACACGTGCAACCTAGCAGTTACCTCGAGGTAGTAGCTATGGACGCTTTTGCATTCGCAGCTGGCCACTCAACCACTCAAGTGTGTTCAGTGTGCACTTGTACTTAGGCACACTTTTTATTGTCTGTATCTCAAAAATTTAATGTGGCTCCTCAAAATTTTGAGAATGTTTGGATTCTGAGGCTTGCAAAGGTAAATATTTTTATTCCATTTTCGTTCAAGGTGAAGGCTCATACAAAAGATTAGAGATATTGTCAGTGCCCCTCACTTTCTCTCAGAACATAAGTGGTCTGTTATTGAGATACTAGCAGCTTTTCAATAGCAAGAAAGGGAATCAGCTTCCCCTGTTTTCAGCATTGGGTTAATGCAGGCACTTCAGGGAGGCATAAAGTTTTGCTAATACAATAGGTTCGGGAATACCAGATTAGACTGTACCTTGACACTTTCCTTGCACTTTCTTATTTTGGTCAAATAACCCAGTTTGAAATGGCTCCAGTTAGCATGCTCTAACATTGGTCTAATATAGGTTAAGAACATGACCAGCTTAACAGACTGGGATGCTGGCTTTCATTTCCAGGAAAGGAATCATAGCACCTGCTCCAGTTGCATATGTTTTTGGTTATCAGGGGTATTCAGGGATATCAGGGTATCAGGGTTATTATTATCAGGGGTATCAGGGGTTATCAAGGATAACGTGCTGAAGCAGGTAGAAGCACACGCATGCCATTAGCGGATAGTTTCGATAGCTTCTTACCTTACACTTGCCACCATGAATACAAAATTTTAGCGTTCGATTTTGTTATTAAACAAACAAACGTAGTCCTAACAAGGTATTTTAATGTTAGCCGTGTGGCTACGCGGCTGCGCTACGTACTGCAGCATATTAACTTAAGCTTCTTGATACAGATTCACAGCACACTAACAGCGCAAGAAACAGGACGAGAAAATAGACGACGCCCATGTCTGCCAGCATGATACGATTCTACGTACACAAGTGACTGCAGCTCCTATTCAGAGAGCACTTGTATGAATAATTACAGCACAGGCGCCGAGACGGACGAGCCAGGCTGGCGCTAAGATAAACGTTCACAACACAAATTCCATTGCACGTTCAGTAATTACACACAGATCATTTGCGGCTTTGTTCAGGGGCAGACGTGAGCTTTTGGGTTGGTGCTTGCTGATAAGTTTTGTGCAAGAATATTGCTAGGAGCAGGAACCACTAATGCGCAATCACGAGCAATACACACACACATCCGTTTTTCAGAAGCTGACGTTAATCACGGGTAGCGCGAGGGTCTCTGCGTTGACATGACGACTCCGCCGAATCCCGAATACTGCATATGCGATGACAACAGCTACAGGGGCTTGTTGATAGGTCCTCTTGTAATTTGTTTAACCGCAGGTAGAACGACACAGGCATAAAACACACACGAGACAGCACACAACGCTGAACGACGACCTGCGAACAGCTGTTTACGTCCGCCATTTCTCCTCGTATTGAACTTCACAAACCGCTGTTGCGCACTCCAAAACAAACTAAACTTTGAAGCGTTTCTAAATTACAAAACGCACGTATTATTTTATCCTAATAAAGAGAGGTCAATTATATTATAACGCGCACGTCTTTTTCATTACATTAAACGAATTTATGCGACGTGTGCGACAAAATTTGGCAGCAAGCAACCCTGGGCGTCGCATAATCGCATTGTTGACATCGCATCATGTGAAATGGCCGTTGCGAATTTCGCATCTGCGAAAATCGCAGCTGCGAAAATCGCAGTGCAAAATCGCACCATGTGAAACAGCCTTTACGCGGCTGCTGCTCACGGAGCTATCTTGAAAGCGATCTGCGACTCGGCTTAAGTGTGCGCCCGCGGCGGCCTCATCTTCAAAGCGATCTACGATGCGCCAGAGGGCATTCGCCGACTGCCGGTAGCTTTGTGTATGTGCTGCGCGTTGAAGCGAGAGCCAGCGCGAAGGTCAGTTTGCTCGCTGCCACTGGCGCGATTTATCACTCCAGCGCTTTGACGAGCTCCCGCGGTCATCGAGCGAGATGTGTTCACGTTTACCTGTGCGCGCGTGACACTGAGCTTGTTTATTTAGTTAGTAAGCGAATATTTACAACTTTACATGGCCGATAAAACTACTATCCTTACTTTGTATAGCTGTTTGCTAATTTGCTATAGCAATCGATGCTTCGGCTTTCGGGCGAAACTTCGACTTTTTTCTTTATTGCATCGAAATATATGTAATGTCGAGTGAAGATTATCTACACTACATTTAGGCATACACATGAAAAACAAACACGCACATACTATACAGTCCAATGAAATTTCCAAAAATATGACAAACAAACACAAGCGCCCGGATGCGAAAGCCACTGAGGAATGGGATCGAAAGTTTCGACCGTGCTACGCACTTGAGCAGCCTCTTGTCCAAAGAGAGACCTTGTCTAGTGAGGTGGGTTTGTGTGTCTTTTGATCATGCGGCCTTCTCCATAACGAATAAAATCCTAATAACATGAACAAATCTTACTGTGTATTACTGATTGTTCTTTTTGAACGGAAGGAACCGGATACCGTAAGATATGTGATAGGAAGTTCTTTTTGATAGTTCCTTGTAAAATGTCCCAAAATAATATGCCTCACGACAAAAAATAAAACAGCGTTCTGGTGTCTCAGGTTGGTTGCACGGTCTACAATTTGACTTCCACAGCACATGTACTCCTTTTTCATGAAGCCATGCTTTTTAATGGTAGGGATCGAATTCGGTGTGCTGTTCTGGGAAGTCCTTTTTTAAGTGTGCGCTAAACTACGTATTAGTGAAATATTAGATTCCAGCAGTATATGAACGCGTGTTCTACCCTTTCCGGTTTCTTGCAGAGGACACAGTCGACTTTCCATGGCACAAATAACCCTTTATCCTGTAACCAAGTTTTCAATGGAATAGTAGTACTTGCTGTTAGCCTACTTGGTGCGTGTGGAACAATAGTAAATTTAGCGCCAAAAACGCAGCCACAGAGATTGCCGGATATAACGGCAAGACGAGACAGACGGAAGCGTATCGGGATGTAGTTTAAACAAAAATTAACTGTTGATTTACCGGTAAACGCGAGAGAAAAGCGTTAGCATTACGTCGAACCTCTCTGAGGTCCTGGATCTATGACTTAAACCGCGTTCATCACATTGCAAAGTGGTGTTCAGGTCACTCGACAATCGCCTTGCCTCTTCGAGAAGCGAAGTGGAACTGACGGCTGTGCGGAGCAGACCACCGTCAGTTCCACTATATACAGGGTGTTTCAGCGAATACTTTCAAAAATTTTTAAAGGGTGCTCGTGGAAGATGGCATAATTCTAGTTCATGAGCTGGTCTACTCGAAGAAGCGGACATTACTTGCACAAAATATTGAAACGCGCAATCGACTAATTAACAATAATCACAAATTAAGCTTTTAAACTAATTACCTTATGGCCCATAATGAAATTTACAAATTCTAGCCGCGGAGTTCGCAAGGCGGATCCACTTGGAACGAATTCCCAGGATGACACCAGTTTCGAGATAATTCCCGAACATTGCAATGGAGAAATGCATTGGCGTTCCAGTTACTTTCTTAACAAAACGTCGTTTTATACATTGAAGGACAAAAGTAAGTGTAGAATTTCAGGTATAGTAAAAAAAATAACAGAATCCCAGGCACTTGCCCCAGTTTACCGCGCCCCTGGTTTCCTCGTCGCCCTCGACTTTCGTCTCCTGCACTGCTAAAATTTCCAGGTCAAAGTCGCCTACTAGTCGGTACAGTTGACTCTGTGTCCTCCTTGAGGCAAACCCACGCACGTTTAAAGTGGCCACACGAATTGACTTATCCATAAACATCATTGCAAGGCGGTGAAAAACCCGGGGGCTTGACGCTTACCTCGCAACTGCGCTTTCTTCCTGAATGCCTTGCCACGGTACAGTCCTCAGAGCGGCAAAGGCGGTGTTTCCGTCGTCTTGCGCTCCGTCAAAGTGTTCGGCCGTGGCCGAAAGGGAGGACGCCGCACGGGAGTCGTTTTGGCAGGCGGTTCGGCCGTTGCGACAGCACTAGGTTCCTTCTCATTTTATTGCGATAACAATTATATGGAGACCCCAATTGCATTTCTGCCGTCGCCGTCGCCGTGAGGTTCTGTATGAAGTCTAACGGCGATAAAATCGTCGACGCCTGCCGCATGCTGTATGTGCGAGTGAAAGCGCACGAGGGACGCGCGCTTTCACGGGGACCGAACGCAGGGCGGAGAGCAAACGCAACTTTTCCGTCGTGCGAAAGGCTGTGGGGGGATGGGAAGGAGGGAGGGAGGGGAGGCGACGTTTAGCTGCGGAAACAAATGCGTATCTTGCGACCAGGCGCAACGGGAACTGGAATCTCGCAGGCGAAAAGAGGAAAGCGGGAAGGCAGCGCGGGAGGGAGGGGGTGTGGCTTTTGCTCTGCCAGCAACTGCGTACTTGTACTTTGCACGGGGGCGGGTGGTCGCGCGCATCGTATCTTGAAAGCAATCTGCAACATGCTCCTACCTTTGTATGTGCTGTGCTTTCCAACCTAGATAGCACAGGCCTACGCACTCCGATCTATGATGTCATGCTACCTGGCCCGAAATTTCCATTGCCAAGGCTGGCGTAATGAAAGCTGTGACGTAAAAATCACTGTTGCTTACACGGGAGCATCCCCATTAGACTCTATGGTCGTTGGGCCAGGTAGAATGACGTCATGATAGCAGTGCGTAGGCATTGTGCTATCTAGGTGGTGTTGCCTTTCGCCGCTCAGTTTCCGTTGAAGCGATAGGCCGCATGAACCTTAGCTCGCTGCTGCTCTCGCGCTTGCTCACGCCAGCGTTTTGACAGTGGTTGTCAGCGGTCATCGAGTGTGATCTATTCATGTTTGCTTGTGCGCACTGACACCATGCTTGTTAATTCAGTTAGTAACCGAATGCGTCCAACTTCGTGCAGCCGATAAAACTACTATCCTTACTCCGTATAGCTCTCTACTAGTAAATTTGCTATCGCAATTGCTGCTTCACCTTTCGGGCGAAACTGCGAATTTTTTGCCTACGTCGTGGGGCCGCTTCCCAGTCACACTGGCACTGTCGTTGCCAATCCCAGTCATCGGCTCTGGTTCAGAGGGGGTCTCTACGGCTCCGCCGGAAAAGGCGTTGCTGGTACTACTTGCATCAACCTTTCCACTACGCCTTTCTACGACTTCATGTAGAAGCCCGACTTCGGGCTTATCTGGTTCTTCAAGGAGGGTGTCCTGTTGAGTGTTCGGCGAACCATCTTGGATAGCCTAGTTTCGGCTCACTCCTGCTTTTTTCTCTGAATCTACCTCATCCATTAGGGGATCCAATGCGTCGTTTGCCTGGTCCGGTCACGCTGGCGTATGTCTTTGGGCAATCCGAGTCATCGTGGCCGAAGCGGCGACAACGATTGCAGCGCGGCACCTTGCATTCACGACGTATGCGACCGCTGCTCTTGCAGCGCAGACGCAGCGTAGCGCGGCCCGGGACAACAACGAGAGTCACCTCTCCGGCAATCTTGAGCTGATGTGGAATGTCACCGACTTTGACGTCGGAATGCAATTTTAGTCCCATCGAGCGTGTCGTCGAGCCCTTTTCAGTGACGCCTTGCGCTCTCCACTTCTCTCGCGTCACTTCCAACACTTTCCCGTAGGGGGACAGGGCCACCCGTACGTCTTCGTCGGTCACGCCGTGCATCAACCAATGCAACTTTAAGTGAACCTCGCGGTTATTGGATCAATGAGCAAACATGGGAAATCCTTCACCTTCACGTCGAATGCGGAGAGCAATTTCTGAGCAACGTCAGCACTCGTCATTGTCGCAGCCTACACGTGGTTCATTTGATACGCCCCCAACGCCAAAACGTCGGAGAGTGCACCAAGTTTGGCAAAAGTGTCCCGGTAGTCTTCGACATGGTAGGGCCGGGCTCTTGGATCGCCATGCATGAAAACGGTGTTCGCGACGATGCGTAAAGATGGCAGATTGGACAGGATAACCTGATAATATTCAGCAATAGAAGCAAAATACCTGTTACCGCGGCCCGTTTGGGCGGGCAGAACCGCTCCGTGGGAGGCAACTATCCCGCGACCGCTTCGCTCGAAAGCCGGCAGTGGAACGCTAGACCAACGAGCCGCCAACAGATCACCTTCGCGGCTTATTTACACCATCGTGATATCTTGACGGGCTGCAGAAAAGGAAGAGGACAAAGAATAAGAATATGTGACTTTGGTCACATTCGGGTTGAGAGCAAAAAAAAAAAAAAAAAACAACAGTGGGCTCGTCCGGGATTTGAACCCGGGACCTCTCGCACCCTAAGCGAGAATCATACCCCTAGACCAACGAGCCGACACCACATCCTCTTCGCGGCGTATCACCTTCGTGATATCTTGACGGGTTCCAGAAAAGGAAGAGGAAAATGACTACGAATATCCGGCTTTGGTTACATTCGGGCTGAGAAAAAAAATGTGGGCTCGTCCGGGATTTCAATCCGGGACGTCTCACACCATAATCGAAAATCATACCCCTAAACTAACGAGCCTACAACAATTAATATTTGCGGCGTGTTTACACCTTAGTAATGCTTTGACGGACTGTAGAAGAGGAAGAGGACGAAGACTACGATTATCCGACTTTCTTCACATTCGGGCTGAGAGCAAAGAAAAAAAAAAAGTGGTGGGCTCGTCCGGGATTTGAACCCGGGACCTCTCGCAACCTAAGCGAGAATCATACCTCTAGACCAACGCGCCTTTTTTTTTTCGATTTATTGCCAGTTACAAGAAATACAGATCTGAAATACATAAACATTGTAAAATGCTAAAAAGATTCTCCTGTCTCGGAGAAAGTAATTCTAAATAAATTTCATATTCAAAAGCAATCCTACATGAGGCAACCAGTTTGGCACAGGTATTTGTGACTTTTGTTCCTTTACATATCTGTGAATGCTTTCTTTGAAGTATTGGCGAGCTGCTCTGGTGTCAACGTCTGCATTTAGGACGGCCATGCGACTTCTCCAGACACTGTGCAATACAATGAGCATGATTAAATCATAAGGTACTCCAGATTCTTTATCGATAGCCAAAAAACAGATTCCTTGAGGGTGCAGCGGAAAATCTTTCTTAAGGGTCCTCTGTAGAATATCCCACAGGAATACCGCTAGACCAACGGTAGACCAACGAGGCTAGACCAACGAGCCGACAGCAGATCCATCACCTGCGCGGCGTATTTACACCTTCGTGATATCTTGACGGGCAAACTAAGATGCTTACAAGACGAACGCCCAAGCGCAGCTCTGAAGCATTTACGTAAAGACCACATGGGCAGTCTTTCTCATTTTTTAAAGTCACAATTAGCTTGCATGTGCGGTTCTAATCATGACTGATACCGAAAAATAACAGTTCAGTTACTTTTACGTTTCTCAAAATTTCTGAGGATCAGGTCATGTCGCGGTAACCAGAAAAATACTCCCCTCAAACCGAAATAAATCGGTTCCAGGAGAACTCTGAACAGGTAACCAGAACAATGATAACCCGATCTTCAAAAAGGCGAATCAAGTGTTGTCTAGTGTTGCACACTAACCGCAACTGAAAAGAAGTCGTTCTACCGGGTTGAGTCCCTGGTTAAAATTACTACTGCGTTTTTTTAATGATAAATCTACGCGCAGAGCGAAACATTAAGAAGCAGTCGATACATCCTTACATTTAGACGGCTTGTTCAGGTCTCTTGGTGTCCGCACAGCATAGCTCTCGTTGACAGCAGCCAAGGACCTCTCAAAAAGCTTAAGCTCATCGTCTGACTTCAGGTAGCCATGGGAGTAGCCGTCTTCATGATGATGTAACCATTGGAGGTACTTTTCGATCACCTTCTGTCGGTCAGGAGGCTCGTTCATCGTTGCATTCCGCGCTTTCACAAGCGAAACAAAACAGCGCACGCCGCGAATATGATACGCGCGTCAACTTCTCGCTCACGTGGAATGAGCTGATCCGAACTGAGGCGCAGCACACCGACCGCGCCGCCAAACAGAGAGAGAGAAAAAAAAAAAAAAGAAAATGGTGATACGTCATCGGAGGCGAGGCCCCGCCCCTGCACGGATTTGTTGTGAAAACAGTTACACCCGACTTAACTAGAGTTACTGTATATGTTCCCTTACCTTAGTTTAGTCTAAAGTCCCTATATAGGAAAAGTACCGCCATCTACTCTTTCTTCCGCCGTTTCCTCTCCTAAAGCGCTTGTTCTTTTCTTTACTTTTTGCTTGCGCAAGCAAGTCGAAGGTGGCGCACCTAGAAAGTCCACGTTGAAGCTTTCAGGCCGGGCGCGCACCGCCGCCGCCGCCGGCGACTGCGGCTGCGCAGTGTGACTTTCAACATGGCTCTGAGGCGGAAAAAACATAAAGTGAAAGCGCGCGCTATCATCGTTCAATCGGAGATACAGGAGAGAGAGAAGCGGCGTTGATCAAAGGATGGCGGTACTTTTCTTATATAGGGACTTTAATTTAGTCGCCGCTCCCGTGGTCTCTAAAATTTTGCACTCGACTGTACATTGAGCGTTATATAGGCACGGGGCACATAACATCCATGAGGTGTCTTTATACATTTTTACAGCGAAGCTGTTTGCCTTCAGCCCCCTTATGCATCCCCTCCATGCTTTCCCAGGAGGGGTTGGGGCTACCTTGGCCGGCTTACGTCCGTATCACGGCGCGTAAGCCGTGTTTTACTTGTTTACTCCTTTACTTGTTTTAACTCTTTGGCCGACGGCGCAAAGAGTTAAAACAAGTAAGATGTTCGGATTGACGTCAAATTCCTCAGGGAGGTTCCTGCAAACAAAGTAAATTAATTGCTTTGAAAAGAAAACTTGGTACAACATTTCGGTCGGGGGGGGGTGTCGAACCCGCTTTTCTTGGCTGCGAGACAAGCACGCTTCCCCAACGCCACGGCGGCTCCATGGTTCTGGTTGAGTGAAGGCGTGCCTAGTGCGTGCGTGATTGCAGACTACACGTCGGAGCCATCTGGCTGACTAAAGGTTTCACCAAAGGGATTATACTGCTTTTGAATTTCCACACGTAAGCAGTCCAAAGTGACTCCGCCGAATTTTTTATTGTTCATATTTCGCCTGTTTGTCGATAGCTTCCGTGGTCGTGCCTTTACCAGTCGCATTTGCAAGCGAACAGCGAACCGCGATGGTATCGCGTTTCACGGGGCGAAGCGGGCAAGAACGCTCGGTATCGGCGGGGTGTGGTTGACGCATGAAAAAAAAAAAAAAAATGTTTGATTTCATAATCTATGCAGTCCATGTACTCGTATATAGCCCATGTATACAGCATAAACTGCTTCTGTGGTAATCCGTCCCCATATGAGTGTTACGACCCCACGAATTTCTTTCTGCCGACAACAAACAAGTATTTAAGCGAGAAATGTATTTTGAGCAATCGAAACGCGCTTACCACTTCGCGTATATGTCCTTTCCCCACTACTTGTGGTGTTCCATATGACGTAACAATTAAGTTTTAGGTAAGCCTTTGCGTCGTTGCACGTGTATAACAGTTTGTAGAAATGTGTTGCTTTGGCCGCGAAGAAATATAAACCTTCAGACCACTTGTCTTAAAAACAAGCTACACAAACTAAGACCTCCATTATTTACGGTATGAAATAAGTTCCACCTGCTTGTACGTGCCCATCCCGACCTCCAAACAAAGATTGCGAAGATGTGCAGTTTCTGGACACGCATTCTAGACATACGTAATACTTGCAACACATAGAACACCTTCGCCACCAGAAATGAGTTACACACAGTTGCACGCGCTAACATTGAAAGATTCCGTCCTCCGCATTTTCTTATTTGCTCGTTTGCGCGCTCGGTTTCTACTGTCCACTGCTCGGTCTTGTCACGATAATGTTCGAACGGTACGCCGACGTACGTAGCAGGCGTCTCGCTGAAGTTTATAGTGTCGAAAACGTTTAGCCCCGATTCCCATTCGCCGTGCCATAAACCTAAGCATTTTTGCCAGCTCATTGCACTTCTTGTAAGGCTGCAGAAAGTTATTGCTGCATGCAAAGCTTCACGAACACTTTATTTATCAATGCCGAATACTGCGACTACGTCGGCATAGCATAAGACCTTAACTTCACGTGATAAAAGTTGCAAGCCGCATATTTTTTCATTCACCATTATATTTAAGCTAAAGGGTTCGAGGTAAATTGCAAATAGCAATGAACTGGCAGGACATCCTTGTTTTAACCTGTGTATGTAGCAATACTTTCGGTTAATTTTTACAGAGACGCTGTATATGGCAAGGGCAAATCCGTCATTCGCGAACAACTCGCGAGTCCGTCGTCCGCCAACAACCCGCGAACTGGCTCGTTGGCGCCCCTCGGCGCAACCGCGCGAACGCGCTCGTGCCACTGCTCACACGTTCGTCGTCGTCGTCCTCTTCCCAGCTGGCTTCGTTGCTGCTCATCATTCCAGTGTAGAATTTCACTTTTCTGCCGTAGTAATGGGGAGGCCATGTTTACGGGGGTATGAGCCATTGCTTAAGGGGGTATGAGGCATTCATTGTGTTACGTGACGGACAGATATAATAACTGAGGTGGTACGCGAATGTGTGTGTGTGTACCTATCGTCATGATGACCACCAATAAGGACAATAAATATGTTCATACCTTTGTTCAAAATTATGTGTCATCTCTGTGTTGTGCGCTAAACAGCTTCGCTGGTCATCCACCTTCACAGAGTTGAATGGATTATGATTTTTTATTAACAATCAGTTTCAAAGAAGAGTCAGTGTAGGCCATATTAACTACGTCGTAAATGATATTACCTACGTTAATGTGTTCTAAGAGAGAGAAAATAATGCTGTGCGTTACCTTATCGAAAGCTTTTTTGAAGTCGAGCTGAATCATGGCAACATGTTCATGCATTAGGCCACATAATTCCAATATGCTTCTAGCCACATGGATGTTCATCAGTATGGTTCTTCCTTTGATTCCACAAGTCTTTAATCACAAATTGAAGTAGTTTATCTAGAACTTTCATAAAAATCTTATCATACATGTTAGTAGAATTTATGGGTCGGTATGCTCCGTCTGAGAGCAATTTCACAGGGTCGTTGGTCTTCGGTAGTAGTACGACATGACTTCTTCTGAATGACGGAGGCATCAGTTTGGATTCATAACCTTGTCCTATTAGTGTGTGGAGCATTTCTGCTAATTGTTGTTTAAAGAATTTATGAAAAGCGGCACCCAACCCGTCGGGCCCCAGAGCTTTCCCTGTAGGCAAGTCATCTATCGCATGTTCCAATTCACTAACGCTAATTGGTCTTTCAAGTTCTTGCTTCACCCTCTAATCTCGGCATTAGTTTGACAAAATTGGTCTCAAATCCCTCTTGCACGTTCGTCTTGCAGACTAGCAAGTTTCCGAAACGTTGAACAAGTGCTCGTTCGATAACCTTTTCGTCTGAGGAAAGCACGCCTTGGGAGCGTAGCTCTGTTATTTCATTTCTAGTAGCATAGCTTCTTTCATCGCTTAATGCTCCCTTGGTAGGTGTTTCGCCCATCCAGAGCCGCTCAGCGCGCGATCTTCTCATCGCACCTTGATATTTTCCCGTAACGATATTCTCGAGTTGCGCTCTGACTTCTTTAACTTTGCAAGCAGACCAGGAGCAGTGGTTTCCGCACTTAAGAGATAGTCTAGGGTACGCCGCAACTCATTATTTTTCTGTCTTGCTTTGTAGCGCATGACATTATAGTCGGGTACAACTTAAGAAGACAGCAGAGGCCCCACCCAGATGACCCAAGCACGGCAGCCGATTGCTTCCGCGACTAAAGAAATAGTCCCGCTGACGCGACTCAGCCCAGCTCGAAGCGCGGGCTTCATGCTCTCCGTCGGCGGGGTCACCGGCATCCGGCTCATGATGTCAGTATAAAATGCACTCCCATTGGTGGATGCTCGTGTGCATTCACCTTTGACGTGCAATTGCCGCAACCTTCTAAAGTTGTACCCGACTATAGATCTTTAGATTAAGCTCATTTTAATTTCAGACTTCAATTGCTCCGACAACTCTACACGATTGCTTAAGTCATTTTCCTGCAATTATTTAATTTTTGTGGTTATCACTTTGATAAAGTATGATAATCACTTTTATCACTTTGATAAAGGCCATGTAATGCGTAGGATGGATAACCGGTGGACCATTGTATAGTTACAGAATGGATACCAATAGATGGGAAGCGCAGTCGAGGACGGCAGAAAACTAGGTGGGGTGATGAAGTTAGGAAATTTGCAGGCGCAAGTTGGAATCAGCTAGCGCTTGCACAGGGGTAATTGGAGATCGCAGGAGAGGCCTTCGTCCTACAGTGGACATAAATATAGGCTGATGATGATGATGATGATGACTACGCAACCTCCCGACTTACCCATAGCATGGCACAAACAGAGATTGTATCGTGACCAAAATATTTCAACCATCCCATCAATTTGTTCTTTACTTTTGATTTTCGTTTCCTGGATGGCCATAATATCGATATCATTTTATATTACAAGGCGACTTAGTTGAACTTGCCGCCTTCGGGCTCCGAAAGCACGTACGTTTAACGTTGCAACACGAAGGGCTATTCCAGGATTAATGGCCATTGAAAGTAAAGATTACGCAGAACGATACAAAAAAACTTAACTATTAAGTTGAGTGGGCCTTAAAATGCAAGACCAGTGATCAGCGCTGACCTCGCTGCACTTGATAGAGTCGCCATCCGTGAGTATCCGTTGTAACTGCAAGTCTCTCACCCGTCTTGTAAAGAAGTCATTTGCCGAACCAAGTTCCCGCTACCGCGGGGACACAGACGGCGGTGGTGTCCCGTTTGGTTGGACGGTCGGTTTTTGGTCGGTTTTCGGACGCGGCATTCGCGTTGTATATGGCTGGTACAATGACACGGGAGGCAGAGCGGAGGTGTTCCTGCCACGATCACGAGTGCGTGATGCTTGCGTTGTAGTGCACGTTAAAGAGCCCCAGGTGGTCAAAATTAATCCGGAGCCCTCCAGTACGGCGTGCCTCATAATCAGTACTGGTTTTGGCACGTGAAACCCCAGAAAGAAGAAGGAGAAGATCCTCCTCTACTCGGAACTGGTGCGGCAGGTGTTCGATTGTCGTCCCTGCCTTCAGGCCTAACGACAATAGGCTTGTGTGTGATCCCTTGTTGCGTCCGGTGTGGTGTGGAGTATAGCCAGTAGAGCTTCATTCTCACGTCTTGGTTGCAGAGGTATATCACAGCACAACGGTGGTATTTGACGCTAAATCCTTTGGTGGACAAAAGCTTCTTGTTGCCTTCAACGTCTTTGAAGGTGATGGCCAAGACATGGTTCATTTGGTAGGCCCCAGGGGCCACCACTTCCGACATGAGCTGATGGCGGACTAATGCGTCGCGAAAGGGCCTTGCCTTCAAGTCGACTGCGCCAGTTAAGAATAGAATTTTGTGGTTTGTGGGGGTCCGAGATGGCGCCCCTTGATGGCCCGAGTGCACGGCGACAACGCGAAGGAAGAGCCAGCGTCTGGTGGAGCACAGCGTTTATTTCCGCAGCGAAGCGTCCGGCTGGGCTGCGCCCAGACAACTCTCCCGTCTCATGTCGAGCGCCCGTTTTAAGGGCTCCGTCTCGCTCAGTTAAACAACCACAACAAAACGCGTACATCCTTTGTCTATCTTGCTTTCAGCCGCGTCTACGGGAGCAACACTCAATTCGTCAAACCCCGCAAGTGCTTTCAGACGCTCGCTGCCGGTTAAATGCCATCTGTCATGCCCGCTTAAGCAAATACTTACCAATTCATGGCCAATTCTGCAGCAACATTGGTTGAAAATGCCGCATCAAGCGGAATTACATTCCTCCGTAAATCAAGGACCCGCCGCCACAGCTCACTTCAACGAAACACACTTTCCACGCGTGCTTTGTCATTTATCTGCCCACTTTCTCGGGGGCGACGTCATGGCTTACAACTTAATTTCTATGACGGCGCCCATGTGCAATGCTGCATGCCGTCGGCGCTACTGTAGCTGCATCAAGTACAAAGAAGACTGTTCAGAAAAGCATGGCGAAACGCAGCAAGGCCCCCAACTTCTACACTCTCAAACTGACTATACCCCTAGACCAACGAGCCTACAATAATTCAAATTCGCGGCGTGCTTACACCTTCGTGATATATCCACGGGCTGCAGGAAAGCAAGCGGACAAAGAATACGAACGTCTGAATTTGATCACATTCGGGCTGAGAGCGAAAAAAATTGTGGGCTCGTCCGGGATTTGAACCCGGGACCGCTCGCATCCAAAGCGAGAATCATACCCCTAGACCAACGAGCCTTTTTTTGTGTTCTTTATTACCTTGTGATAAACATATTGCAAATATAACAATGGCAATGGCAAACCAAATGTGCAGGAAAATCCCTAGCCACTTGGCTATTTCGTATATTCTAAAATGGCTTAATCTTGGCCAATTGATCAAAAACACTTATCCACTCCGGAGGATCATTTAGTGCCTTATAGACATCTCGTATATAAATAACAGCTTCGATTAAATAATTTCTTACCAATCGTGGATTCAAGTGCGCGTGTCTGACATCCATTCTTGTTTGCCAGACGCTGTGCATACACATTACCATGAACATATCACTGGGTACTCCCTCTGGGTCAGCACAAGGTAAGTACCGAATTCCAAATGGGCCTAAAGGCAGTGGAGGATCAGGCAGATCCTGTCCTGGTCCTCCACTGTATACCGCTCTGTACAATGACACTGAAAATACAATGTCAGACACATCTTTATTAATGTATTTCTTTTCACGCCACATAGATATTAGAACGAAAAACGCACAGAAAGAAAGCGCACACTATCGACAACTTCCTTTAAGATAGCCGCGAAACGCTCCCGGCATACTATGGGTACTAACAATAAGTGCCGGCAAAGCGCCTCTTGATCTAAGCTGGCATACCGTCCGCAGAGATGGATCACGCACATCCAGAAAAAACAAAATCTGTTGACAAGCTGTCGTACAAAAAGATGCGCTAAGCCCAGCTCCTCTTTCTTCAACCGCCTGAACAGATTTGTTCGGCTACATCTTTCCCAGTTAGAGCCCTAGATAAAAGCTGCGAAGCGCTCTGTGTAGCCTTTGCACGTTTACCCTAGAACAATACAACGTCTGCATGATGTACCACTACTCGGTAATGAAAAACATGTTACATACAGTTGCCCTTGCGAAAATGGACAGGTTGATGCCTTTCCACCTGTCTGCTTTTTCTCTTGTTTCTTTCGTTTGGTTCGTCCAGTATTCCTCGCTATTTTTGTAACTGTCCAGGGGAACACCAAGATACTTGGTAGGGGTTTTCACCCCGCTCACATTAGCGAAGTTGTCCGGGGCCGAAGACCACTCTCCGTGCCGCAAACCGAGGGACTTACCCCAGTTCACTTTACTGTCCGTCACATCACAAAATGTTTCATAACGCGTATTGCTTCCGTTACACTTTCTTTGTTTGCACAACACACATCGATATCATCTGCCTATGCCAGGAGCTTGACTTCTGAGTCTGCCAAGCTATAACCACGTATTTGATCATTTTCAGTTATTGCCAAACAAATCGTTTCTATGTAAATCGGAAACAAAAGAGGACTGAGGGGGCTAGGCTTGACACACAGAACGCATGGCGTTAATGGGTGCCCCCAATGATTTATTCACAATTAAGCGTGTTGTGCAGTTCTGATACGCCAACGCCACTCCCTCAGTGATGATGGCACCAACATTAACGTGATCCAAAATGGCAAACAAAATATCATGAGGGACACAGTCAAACGCTTTCTCGAGGTCAAGCTGGAGCACTGCGACGCCATCGTAAGTGACGTCACAGCACTCGAGCACGCACCGCATTGTGTGAATATTCTAAATAATTGACCTCCCCCTGATCCCACACGTTTGGTGTTCTGCGACTACTTCTTTGGTGACGCTTTAGTGTCTGGCTGCCAAAACCTTCATGAAAATCTTATACAAACATTGGTTCAAGATATCGGCCTATAAGATGTCACGAGCCTAAGTTTCTCCGCTTGGTCACTCTTAGGGTTCACGATGGTATGCGCTTTGCCAAAAGAAGGCGCCCAAGCTTTGTTATCCTACGCATCATTAAACAGGTCTGTTAACAAGGGCGACAGTTATTTCTTAAAATCTTTGTAAAAACACGCGCTGAGACCGCCAGGTCCAGGTGATTTACCATGGTTCAAATCATTACTTGCCTTCTCGACTTCATGTTCGGTTATTTTACCTTCTGCACGGTCTTTCGTGTCGTCACTTAATCACAGCGTTCGACCGAGAAAAACCTTTTTAATCTCGTCTACATTGGCTTCTTGAAATGCAAACAGCGACTGGTAATATTTTTATTTTTATTTACCAGAGTACCCACAGCGTGGGGGGGGGATTACATAACAGAAAAAAAGAAAAGAAACATAATACAGGTAACACAGGATAAAACACTACATCATGTTGATTACCATACTATTGCATCATGAAGTGTCTGTACAAACATGTCAGTTGAAGTTATGTTCACAATATCACGTGGTAACCGATTCCAGTCACGGATTGTATTGGGGAAAAAGGATTTTTCAAACACATTTGTTTTACATGAAGTTTCTTTCACTTTGAGTTCATGATCAACTCTCATGGACACATAGTCGGGAAAATGTAAATAATTCAAGCGAATTATACCTGTTCTTGAATGAAAAATATTGTGGAACAGTTTTTTTAGAATACTCTAAAAACGCTCGGCCTATGCTCTTATTATCGTCGGCAGCTCTTGCAGGTTAGCTCTTGCACGCACATTCGCACCTTAATAGCGTTATTTGTCCAACTGCTGAATTTTTTCTTTAATGGTTCGCACATCTTGCTTATACGGCCCTGGCTCTTTGCACTCGAGCGCTATAAGCTGCTTTAGTGACTTTCGTAAGCCTCTTTCGTTCATTTCCTTCTCAAACGTTAAGCAGCTATATCTTTCTAGAGCTTTCATTTTTACCTTCGGTTTGAACCATTCCCATTTCTCTGCTATTGTTTCAGTATTTTCATCGCATACTTCCATAACGGCCTCATGTATTGCCTCTACAAATGGTTCGTCCAAAAGTAGTCAGGCATTAATTTCCCACAGGTCCCAGTTAAAATGTTCTCTCTTCTTCATACCTATGTGACACTTACCAAGCAGTGATCTGAAGACGACACAGGTGCAACAGAACAACTGTGGCACTTTGGAATCATGTCCTGTGACATGTAGAAGCGGTCCAACCGCGCATGACTACTGCCTTGAAATCGCGTATACATCACTTCCCGCTCCCCCTACAGACACTCACATACATCTAGTTCATTTTCATTAATCAACTTAGACAATATATGACTGCTTTTATCGCGAATACCGGCATTATTGACTCTATTCCGAGCACTCAAAACACAGGTAAAATCCCCCAACAAACAATGCACTTGTCACTGCTAATATACTCAAAGAGGTTCGACAAAAAAAAAAAAGAAAATAATGCACACTCTTCTAAAGCATTCGGCGCATATATGCATATGATTCGGAACTTGACTTCGCAAAAAACAAAATTACAAATAAGAAATCCTTTCCGACTGACATGAAAATACACTTTGAACCACAAGGTCGGGAAACTTCTTAACAAACAGGACACATCCAGTGGACGTCCCTACCACGTGGCTCACGACCGCATAATATCTGGTCGTGAAACGCCTCACAATGCTCCCGGTCTCCTCCTCCCCGTCTACTTTGGTCTCCTGCACAGCTAGAATGTCTATGTCGTGGTCATGTGGCCAGCCATAGGACTTGACTCTGCCTACGCCTAGCCACCAGCCCTCTAACGTTTAGCCTTGCAATGCTGAGTGACGGATTAGGAGCCATGCTGCACTAAAGAGTGAGGTAGGCCTGCAGCATGGTGCTCACCCTTCACGACCAGTGCTCGGTTAGCCGCCTCCTGGACCGCCCGGTTTCCTGGCGTTGTTTGTCTGCTCTGCTGGGCTTTGTCCTCAGACCTTCTATCGGACGGAACGTCGGCTTTGGTTTAAAGCCCGACCACCTCCCAAGAGGCGATTTCGCCGGCGGCCTGTCACTGGAGCTGGTTGCCACGTTGTCCTTGTCTCCGGCCTCGTCACGGGGGCGCTTGAAGGTGGCACCGAGACTAGCAGCCCGGTCACCGTCGTTAGCGGCCTCGCGATGTTGCATTGCTACATCGTCGTCGTCACGTTCGTCTTCATTTGCGCCTCTCTTCGCAGGGCCATCTTGCGTCTCGACCCGTGTGGGCCCTGTCGCCTGGTCTGCAGTTTCAACCCCCTAGGCGTCAACGCCCTCCGGTACCGCCCCGGCACTTGTCGTCGCTCGGTGCACAAGGTCTCCGGCTCCCTTCGCAGCATCTTCGGTCTCGACCCCATCCATGATGTGTTCTGCTGCCTCTTGACTCGCGGCTGGGCCTGTCGCGGTAGCGTAGGTCTTGACGCAGTCTGTGTCGACGTGCCCGAAACGTCTGCACCGGAAGCAGCGCGGCACCTTACACTCCCGCCGGGCGTGCCCAGTGCCTTGGCAGCGCAGGCACTGCATCGGCCGACCGGGCACCACCACCAAAGCTAACTCTCCGGCAACACGTACCTGGTGAGAAATGTCTTCCACTTTCAGGCCGCTCTTCATCTTGAGTACAACAGTCCTCGTGGTGGAACATTTGTCTGCTACGCCTTCGACACGCCACTTCTCTCGGCTCACTTCTTCCACCTTGCCGAAGGCCGCCAACGCACTTCGAATGTCTTCGTTGGCCACACCGTGCAGCAGCCAGTGAAGCCTGATCTTCACCTGCTGGTCCTGAGGGTCGACGATGACACATCGCCGCCCCTTCACATGGAGTTCCTTCAAGGCCAGCAGGCGCTTTGTTGCAGCTGCGTCGCTGAGAGTCACCGCCCACACATGATTAAATTGGTACGCTCCAAGGCACACGATTTCCGGCAGCAGGCTCATGGGCGTAAGGGCATCCCTAAAATCTTCGACCTTGTAAGGCCTCGCTCGTACATCACAGTGCAGAAACACGGTGCTATTCACTATTCGTCCTTTTGGCAGTTCAGGCAAAATTAACTGGTATTCCGTTTCTTCGTCGTTGCTGTACCTGTTTCCGCGGCCAAAAGTGACCGCTGTCGCCGCCCCACTTGAGGCCATGATTCCACGATCCGATCAGTGTGGCAGCCGGAAGTGGAATGATACCCCTGGACCAACCAGCCTTTTTTTCTTTAATACCTTGTGATCAACATTTCACGAACATAAGAATGGCAATGGCAAACAAAATGTACAGCAATATCCCTAGCAACTTGCTAGTTCGTATATTCTAACAAGGCCTAATCTTGGCCAATTGATCAAAAACACTTATCCACTCCGGAGGATCATTTAGTGCCTTATAGACATCTCGTATATAAATAACAGCTTCGATGAAATAATTTCTTGCCGATCATGGATTCAAGTGTGCGTGTCTGACGTCCATTCTTGTTTGCCAGACGCTGTGCATACACATCACAATGAACATATCACTGGGTACTCCCTCTGGGTCAGCACAAGGTAAGTACCGAATTCCAAATGGGCTTAAAGGCAGGTGGTTTTTAACAAGCTGACAACAATTCACATTCGCGGCGTGTTTACACCTTCGTAATGTTTTGACGGGCTGTGGAAGAGGAAGAGGAGAAAGAATACGAATATCCGACTTTGGTCACATTCGGGCTGAGAGCCAAAAACAAATAGTGGGCTCGGCCGGGAGTTGAACTCGGGACCTCTCGCACCTATGGCGAGAATCATAACCCTAGACCAACAAGGTTTTTTTTTATTACCGAATTCGACATTTAATTTCACGGGATACAAGGCATAAAACGTGTCGCCCACACTTTGGCTAACGCGCAGTTAATATTTTCTCAACGAGGCCAAATCACGAATTACAGAAATTCACTCTGGTAGATCGGAGAGCGCACGATACACCTCTCTCAGACATACCACACTTTCAATGAAGTGTTCGCGAACAGGACGAACAACTGGGTCTGCATACACAAATTCCATTCTCGTTTTCCGCAAAGCATGGAGACCCAGGACCATAATTAGATCGTCCGGTATATCGTCTGATGTATTTACTGGCAAGAATCGTATGCCATGTAGGCCAAGGAGTAACTGTTTCTTTAATGTGCGCTGAAGTATATCCCAGTGAACAATCAGGTCCCATTAGCCTAGGAATACGTGTTTTATAGTTTCGGGTTTCATGTATAAAAAATAATTGGTTGTCCAGAGTTTGAAGACACCTTTATCGTTAAGCCAGGTCTTAACAGGAAGTGTGTTGGTGTGTAATTGAAAGAAGAAGGTTTTAACTGAAGGTGATACTGGCATTTTCTTTACTCTTTTTAGTGCATCCTGTCCTGGACCTCCCCGATGTCGTAAACGGTACAAAGGCACTGGAAACATGTTTTAAACAAGGTCCTTATATAGTTTCTTCTTGTTAACGTTGCGCAGGTACTCTTGTGAAAACGGCACGTTCAACAACCTGTACGAGAGCACCACTTCGCGCAGATACCCATTCGCTGCTCCGCACATGTTTTCACATGACGTCACGATGAATCCTGGAAGAAGTCGCTGTAGCCTCACTTGCGTGACGGTGCGGAGAAGCTAGTCATTTTAGTCCCTTAAATAAGTTAACCGCTATACAATCTGTCGCAGAAACAAGCGAATGAGTGCTATCCCACCTTTTTCGATTGGACGGAACAAATTCGATCGACTTGGGCGCTGCCAAGTCAACGTCCAAATAATAACGGCGAAAGCAGGGTGAATTTTTTGTATGCTTACTCGCGATGCACATAACACATTCATCCTGTGCCAGATCTTGGAAATAAGAAACAGGTTGAAGAAAGTGGCTCGTGAAAACATTGACAATCGCCTGCCATGCCACGCCTCAGCCTTTTCTGTTGCACTCAGCTCTTGATCAGACCAGTACACTTCAGAATCGCGAAAACAACCAAGTGGGACACCGAGGTATTGCTTTGGAGCAGTCGACCAACGCAAACGAGAGAAGTGCTGCGCATGGCTTCCCAGTTGCAATGCCAAAAGCCGTAACACTTATTCCAGTCAATATGGGCTCCGGTACATTCGCAAAACCTTTCAACAACATTCATGGATTGTTTAATGCTCTCTCTGTCTGAGCAAAAGGCGGCAATATCATCTGCGTAAGCCAATATTTGGGGGCTCGTGTGGGATTCGAACCCGGGACTTCTCGTACCCTTAGCGAGAATCATACCTCTAGACCCACAATTTTTTCCCTTGCTACTCAGTGTGACCATTACAAGGCTGTGATCACTAAAAGAGAGTATGATCACTTCATACTTAGTGCACATGCCACAAATTCAACCATGACATACACTCTGTCAAGCCGTACGCTGCTTCAGCGCTGGAAGTGCGTGAACACAGGACGATTTCCATTCGAAAGCAGCCAGCCCAGGTCATCCAAATCATTTTCGTGGAATAAAGCCTCCAGTACTTTTGCACTTTTATCGTGGCCAGGTACATTTTTAGCTCTGTCCTCGGCCATCAACTCACAAGTGAAGCATAACAATACGTTTTAAACACTTCAAGTAACATTCGATTTTTTTCGAAAAAGGCTACGCGTTCAGTCTCGTTATTAGGTGCATTATCACAGATCACTCTTCAAGGCTGGCCAGAAAATGACAAGACTACAATAAGCAAGCGTCCTGTTTCAGAAACAACAATGCTGACATCCGAGATGCCAAGCTTATTGCGGATGAAGATCGCGCAACCACCGGATGTGCCGACAGCATGAAAAATACAAACATCGTAGCGCGTTCGAAAGGTTTCCACCATGCGGTTCGCCTGCTCCTCACTTTCGATTTTAATTTCTTGCACGGCGACTAGATCCAACTTTTTTTCAAATAGTCGGCTCACTTGGCACTGCCTTCTCCGGGCTGCTAAGCCCCCCACATTCAGTGTGGCTACTCGCAGTGGCTACTCAGTTTTACCGTGCATATTTTGTGAGGAGCAAATGGGTCGCACGACGCTCAACTCTGTGCGCGACCACACGGTAGACGGTTCACTGTACTCGACCAGTCCTTGCAGAATTCTGTATCACATGCTTGCACCATCTTCAACACAGCTTGACGGCTCCGCACTCCGTCGCCGTCCATGCGCTTGAGTCTTTCGTGGCTTGCTGTGCTGGCACCCGAAAAGCGCAGACCCCCGCGCCAACTTCGGCGCAATGTCTGCAAAACGTTTCTCTGAAATGTTTGGCTTTCCCCGAAATGACGACCGTCGCCCCACTGCCGCTTTCGGAGGCGGCTCCTCGGCATTCAGGCCACCAATCGGGTCGTCAGTTTTCACCGTCTCGATGTGCGCCCGCTTACTCGACGAAGTAGTCACATCTGTCTCCATTGCGCTCGGCGCGCTGGAGTCTGTCGCTGCTGTTGAGTCTTCCTTAGCTTCTTTCGACAGGTACAGCATGTCCTGTTCCGGGTCAGACTGCCTTTCTTGCAGCGTCGGCTGCTCGCACGGTACGGAAGTCACGGCCCGTTGCAAGGGGGCGGGTGCTGGGGGCGTTACTTGTTGTTTCAACTTCTCGCTTTCGGCCGCCGCGTCCTCAGCTTCTGCCTCGTCCATGACGAGCTCAGAAGAATATGTGTTCTTCAAAGGCCCTGTGACGTTCGCGTATGTAGGCGTGCACTGACTTTCGTCATGGCCAAAACGCCTGCAACGCGAGCATCGGGGCACCCGGCACTCCCTGCGAACGTGGCCTTTTCCTTGGCAGCACAAGCAAAGTGGTGACCTTCCAGGCACCACTAATAAAGCTGACTCTCCCGCGACTCGAAGCTGATGCGGGATATCTTCACCTGTAACGCCCGGCTTCAACTTGATGTTCACCAGACACGCTGTGGAGCCCTGGTCTGTGACGCCCTGTGCGCGCCAGCGCTCTCGGGATACTTCCGTAACTTCGTCGTATGTCTTCTTCGTTGACATTATAAAGGACCTAGTGCATTTTAAGGCGTAGGTGCTGGTTGTTTGGGTCAACCACTGGGCAGCGCCTACTCTTGACCGTAATTGTTGCAGACAGTTGTTGACGGCTTCCGAGCTCTTCAATGTTGCGGCCCACACGTGATTCATCTGCAACGCTCCCAAGGCGACAACGTCGGGGAGCATTTCCAGGCTGGCCAGGACATCACGGAAGTCTTCAACTCTGTACAGCCGAACACGAATATCCCACGCAAGAAAAAAACTGCATTAAAAAAGTCACAGGCCTGCGCAGCACACTCAGCACAGTCACGGCGTAAGCTGGTGGAGCGGCTCAAGAGTAGCTCCAATTTCGGCACCACGCACACCAGCGTCTTCGCGACACTCTCTTCGCATCGTTTTGACGAGAACGATCTGAACCGCCAGCCCGGCGTCGATGGCGAGCTGCGGCTTGTAATACTCTGTGCACAGCAGTCTGCTGAGCCCGATGATGCCTGGCCGCGCAGGCCTGTGACGTTTGCAGGCACCTTAACTAGATGGCGCCACCATACTGGCGGAGGCTGGGGATTGCGTTTTTTTTATTGCGCGCCTCGTCTGAATGGCATCTCGTCGTCTGCGCCTGCGCACGCTGCGTTTGCAGGCGCATTAACTAGATGGCGCCACCATACTGGCGGAGGCTCAGATCGTCTGCGCCTGCGTTAAAAGCGCATTTTTCCGGTGCCCGATAGCAAGCGCTTGCGTGACTCAGTGGTAGAGCATCTGGCTCCCACGCAGTGGGCGCGTGTTCAATCCCGGCGGGAATCGGGTACTTTCTTCGCATTTCCAGCGATAGCTGTTACGATCGCCAGACGCCGTCGGCGGCGGCGGAGGTAACCATCGCGAACCGAAACGGCTATTAGAATGAGCCCATAACAGCTTACGCTGTAAAACAATTCGACCTTTTGGCAGATGGGGCAGCATCACATGGTAATTCTGGTTGTCTTCATGAATTTTCTTGTTTCCGCGGCCAAGATGGGCCGCTGACACCGCTCCTTCGGAGCACATGGGGGCATGCCCGTTCGCCTCAGCGCCCGGAAGTGGAATCATCCCTAGATTCATGATGATGATGATTTAATGGCTTCACCTTTGAAACGGGGCGGTGAGAAAAAATGTCACAGTTTCGCCCTAAGGGCGAAGCAATGAATGCGATAGCAACACAGCAATGTCATACGATGTAAGGTGAGCGGCTTTGGTAGCAATATAAATTGTAGTAAACATGAGCTGATTAAGTAAGCAGGTGTGCTGCGGCGTACGTAGACCGACATGAAGAGAGACTCGATGACCACGAGAAGGCGCGTGTGAAACGGTGGTGTAGATGAGAAGCGCTTCCCGTCGGCAGCGCGTGCGAAGGGACACACCTGTAGCGCTGCACTGCCGATCCGGGCAGCATTACATGTGTAGCGTGCGTTGGAAAATGTGGCCCGACTATTACTAACTGAATGAACAAGCGTGGTGTGAGCGCGCTCAAACAAACATGAATAGATCACACTGAATGACTGCAGACAAGGACTGTCAAAACGCTGGCAGCAAGCCCATACGCTGCAGCGGGCGAAGGTATGTGCGGTCTATCGCTTCAACAGAAACTGAGCGGCGAATGCACAGTGCATAAAGGTCAGAGCCGTGAGGAGATAAGAGACGATGCGGTCGAACGACGAGCGCGGTTGTTGGCAGCGTAGAAGTGCGCCCCCCCCCCCCCCCCCCCCCCCACTCCCGCTCCCTCCGGCGCTGGCTTACCGATTCCTTGCTTGCGCGTGGGAGAGATAAGAGACTGTGCGGACGAGCGACGAGCGCGGTTGTTGGCAGAGAAGTGCCCCTCCCCCCCGGCTCCCTCCGGCGCTGGCTTTCCGCTTCCTTGCTTGCGCGTGGGAGATTGAGTGCGTTCGCTCTCCGTGATAGCGCGCGTCCCCGCACGCTTCCGCTGGGGCATACGGCGCGCGGCGAAGATTTTATCTATACGGAACCTCACGGCGACGACGACGGCGACGGCGACGCCGACGCCAGAAATCCGGTTGAAGTGTCCATATAATTGCTATCGCAATAATAGTCACCTAGCCTGCGTGATTTATTCAGGTATCTTAAACATGTTTTTTATCCAGCATTTTTGTATACATTTCATTACTCATTTTTTCGCTCAATATCTACCTTGTACCTCTACCTATGACTAAGAGATCAAATCAGGTCGTGTCAATCTCTTCCCTGCCTTTTTCCCACCAATACTCTAAACGTCTCTTGCTTATCTCGACTGCTGACCGGTTGATGCTTCTCTCCACTTTAAACCTAAGCGCTTCTGGAAGGTGTACTTTACCTACTGTTCTCACTGGGTGAACCCCTTCACATTTCATTAGGATGTGTTGAGTGGTCTCCGGATCTTTGCTGCAGCATACACATGCCTCATCTAGTTCTGCTCTGGTATGCTTTGGTCCTTAGGCAACCCGCTCGAGCCTCAAATAGCAAGGCACTTTGTGTTATCGTACATATTTTTCCTTCTAATTTCTTTCTTCTCATTCTTGTAAATATCCATTGTCCATTTTTGTTTCCATTCTTTGCATCCAATTCATCTATTTCTCTATTTCTATGTCTCTATTTCTCTCACATCCTTTCTGATGACTCCTGGTTTTTATTTACAGTTTGAATTATACTGTACTTGGTTGCCACCTTTCTTGACCTCTTCCTCCATTTTGTGTCCACGCTTTTCAGATACAGATACCTGTGCACTTAAGCCACCTATTTATTTTTATCCATGTTCCTGAGTATTTTTCAAAACGAATTTTGCTCTGTGCTTCTCTGACTTCAAAACAGGCCCAACCCGGCCATGTCACCTTGCACTGCCTCATTTGTGGTTTTACCGTGGGCTCCCAAACCAACCGGCCTACCGATCTTTGGTTAACTTCCAACCCCGACAAGATATCCGATTTTAAGCATAGAATTGCATTTGCGAACGTTAGCGCTGGCACTATTACGCCTTTCCAGATTCCACGCACCACCTCATACTTATTGTGGCCCCACAGTGCTCTGTGTTTCATTATTGTTGCACTCCGCTTCGCTTTATTTTCAGATTATCTTGGTGGGTGCTTGACTATTTCTTTCCTTCGTTTATGTGCACGCCGAGGTACTTATATTGCTTGACTATGGGTATGACTTGTTGAATTGACACTACGCAATTACTTGTCTCTTCCATTAAGATCATAATTCCTGATTTCTCTGTGCTAAACTTAAGGCCTACATTTGTCGCTGCGTTGCCACAGATATTCGCAAGTGTTGTAATCTCCTGTATTGTCCGCTAGTAGCACTATGTCGTCCGCATACATCAGTCCAGGGACGTTCTGTTGCACCATTTGCCCATTACGCATGTAGGATAAATCAAACCCTAATCCGTTGTTTTCCAGTCATCCTTCTATGCCCTTAACATAAAGCGTGAACAACAATGGAGACAGAGGGCATCCTTGCTTCAGTCCTTGGTGAATTCCCACCACTTCATTACCTTTTCGACCTTCCTATACAACTTGTACTCGGTTGTCTCTATACATCTCCCTCAGCAGCTCCACGAAATCGTCATCTATGCCTTCATGCTTCACAATATGCCATAATAATTCCCTGTCTGCGTTGTCATAGGCTCCTTTAATATCTAGAAATCCTATCGATAAAGGCCTATTATGAGCTACTGAAATCTCTGTGCATTGAGTTTGTACAAACATAATATCCTCCAAGCGTCTGCCTGGGTTGAACCCATTCTGCAGTTCCCCCAGTACATCATTTTTCTCCACCCACTTCGACAGTTCTCATTTTATGGCTTGCATTGCCATTCTGTATATCACCGACGTTACTGTAACTGGCCTGTACGAGCTCGTCTTATCCATATATCCTTTGCCTTTGTAGATCAGGTTCATCTTGCTTTCGCGCCAACCAATGAGAATTTTCTGTACCCGGGCCTTCTGGCTTTCACCCAGAAGGCCCGGGTTCGATTCCCGGCGTCGGAAGTGTATGTGGTCTCATGGTGTAATGGTAAGCACTCTGGTCTTTGAATCCAGCGATCCGAGTTCAAATCTCCGTGAGACCTCGTTTTTATTTTCTGCAAATTTTCTCTCGAGTGAAGCCGAAGGGAACGGACATGCCGAGTGGAGGTGCCTTCTAAGCGCAGCAGGAGCAGCGTGCCAAAGCGATGTTTTTTATTTATATTTCGCTCATTTGTTTTTTAGGAGTGTTAGGCTAGCCGAGCAATCTTTATCATTTTTTTTCATGTTTTTCAGTTCCTTGGTCTTTTTTGCTTAGATATAAGTAGGTAACAAATAATTATATTTTTTAAACAATAGGTTTACTTTGAACTGCGCCTTGTTAGTACAAGATGATAGTTGGTACTAGGGGGAACAAACGAGTGCGTTGTTCTGAGTGCGAGCGTCTTTACGCGTTGGAAGAAACGCGGTTTGAGTCGGTAAGCGAAGCGAAAGGCGCAGATTTTATCTGTAAGATGTGTGCGCTAGGGTCGCGGCTATAGACAGCCTAGAGAAGGATGTGCTAGCTAAGCGGTTAGAAAGCTAGAAAAGGAACTTAAGAGCAAACAGAAGCAGAGGAAGAAGGTAGAAGAAAAGCTAGCCAACATAGAAATGCAGCTGATGACCACCATTCCGCAATGGCAATGGTGAACGCATCGATGCGAGCACCGCGAACGGAGCTGGCTCCGATGCGAGAACAGCTAAGGATACCGAAACCACCACGCCGGAAAGCAGTGGCGGAAACGTCAGTGGTGGTCACGGCGTCGCGGCCCCACGTGCAGCTCTCGGTGACGAGGAGCAGGAAAAGCGTCGAGTTGTCTTTGTTGCACATTCCCACATGCGTAAAGCATAACCGGCGATAACAGAGAGGGTAAGTGCGGGTAAACGAGTCCAGGTTACCGCCCAATCCGGGAAAGCCGATTATAGAGGTGATAGCGAAGGGCAAGGAACGCATGGGGGACACAATGCAGGAGAGACACCTAGTGGTGATAATGGGCGGAATGATTGACGTACTGCACGGACGAGGGCAGGAATCACGAAGCAAATGGGCCGAAGGGGTCACCGACCTGCGAAATGTTTCAAAGAAGTACAAATCGCTTGTTCACGGTGCCAGAGGTTGAAAGGCAGGGATATGCACTTGAAAGGGCAGTGCTTGCAGTAAACAGGGAAATTTGGACGCTAGCAAAAGCAATAAATTTTACAGTCATGCACATCAACCGAGAAGTGGACCGAGCAGGCCGCGAAGGCGCTCTTGTGCATTACGGGATACATTTTAGCGAAAGTGTAGCAACACCGGTTGGACGTCGATTCGCGGCGCCGGCTGTAGCTTTTAACAGCGGAGCTGTTCTTAGTCGAGCCTTCGCCGTCTGTCCGGTATCACGCAGGTCACGGGACCAGAAGAGAAAGAGAGCCGCGCCGGGGGAGGGCAGGTCACGTGACCAGCAGAGGAGAAGGGTGCTGGGGGAGGAGGCGCCCAATGAGAGGGCGCGCTGGGAACGAGGAGGAGAGGTGATGAGGCCTAAGAGAAGATGTTTCTGTGCGGCGCGCCATTCGGGTAACGAACGCGCAAGGCATATGTAAACTGGTAGCGTAGCTTCCATAGAAGCCCACATGTCAAGAAAATGGCGGCTTGTTGCAACCGTCGCCATCTACGTATCGGGGGGACAACTAACAGCAAGCAAAAAATAAAAACTGACGTCACAACCGGAAATGGCAGTGACGTCAAGATCTTATGCTACTTGGCGCGAATGTTTGAATTTCTTCAGCGGCCGGCATTTCGACTGCTACGCCAGCAGCTATTTTTCTTTTGAGGCTGAGGCGAGCTTGTGACTCGCCTCAGAGGAAGCGCCAGCGTGTCATTAAACTATAGGAGTGGCGTATGTCTTAATGTGATCATAATTAGGCTGTTATTGGCAGCAATTGCTCCAGTAAGTTCCTTAGGAAGGTGAGCGAATAGGGTGGAAATGAATGACAGTACCACAGAGGTTAAAAAAAAAAACTTCGCTTTTATTCGTCTAGAATAATGCAACCAATGTAATTGACCAAACAAAACTTGTTTCAGTGGATGAAAAGTACAATGGCCAGCACATAGTCGTAATGTATAGCAACATATGCGAAACCTTTTCGCAGAATCATTCGCAATTCCGGGCGACACCATGTATTCATAGCCAACAGTTATCAGACAGAACAACATTGCCCCACATTATCATTTAGAAAACATTCGACTTAATAATTTTGCTTCCCGTCGAACACTCAGAGCCTGTGTTACGGAGAGCGAACGAACAAAGCACGACGTTTCTTCGGGGAGCGTTCCGCATTTATCGTCACGACGAGACACAGCGCGTCGGATGCCGCAGCCCCCGTGAACTTGCACGATAACAAAAAACCTGCACTCACACATTTCGCCAATGAACGTGGTGCGCTAGGCCACGCAAAATTTGAAGTAAAGCACACGCCACACTTTGAACAAACAGGCAAGGAAAAAAAAAACTCGGATGAAACCGCCGCGTTCAAGTGAGCAACGCCATTCCGCACGACATAATAGCTGGTTGCCACAGCCTTGCCAAGTGTTGCGCCAGAATCACTGGTTGGTCGAACTAATAAATTGTGAAATAGAAAAAAAACCATTAATATTTGCTGTTTTGGTACACGAAAAATATTTGAAACGGAATATTTACTCGTATGACAGTATTCCACTTACAATTTTCGAACATTTCTTTTTTCATATAGGTTTTCTGGTTTCAGTGTTTGTCCCCCCCCCCCCCCCCCCCTCACCTAGCGCGCTTCATCGCACCATTAACTGCTAGGATAGATTGACCTTGGAACGCGCATCGCAGCTAGGCTGCGATGCGACTATGGGAAGACTACGAGAAGTGCCTACGTAAAAAAGAACGAGAGACAAAGACGCTTATTAACAAAAATAAATAAATAGCTACCCGTAAGGTGCATGGCTTCAGCGTAGGAGAACGTAGAACAGAAATATATACCTGTCCACAGACAGAGCATACGGATGAAAGCTATGGGCTTTAAAACTTGCAGAAAAAGAAAGGTCTCACCGAGAATTGAACTCGGATCGCTGGATTCAAAGTCCAGAGTGCTAACCGTTACACCATGAGACCACATGCGCTTCCGACGCCGGGAATCGAACCCGGGCCTTCTGGGTGAAAGCCAGATATCCTAGCCACTGGACCACGCCGGAACACGTGCAGAGGAGGTCAGTAGCAGATGCAGACTCAGCGCTGTTGCTAAAGCTGTTGCGCTCGTGCTCTTGATCGGCACGCGCTCGTGCCACTGCTCCCGCGTCCGTCGTCGTCGTCTTCCACAGCTGACTGCGTGGCCGCTCATCATTCCAGCGTACAATTTCACTTCTGTCGTCGTAATGGGGAGGCCGCGTTTGCGAGGGTATGCGCCATTCATTCTCTTACGTAACGGACGGATTTAATTTTGAAGCAATTTAATTTCAAACAATCGCAAGCGGCAATGGCGGACGAATGCTGTTAACCACGCCGCCGAGCCAACTCGAGACATCGAACGCAACCGACAACGGCGGACTGCGGGCATACCGTCTGTGACGTCGTTCTCTGCGTCGCAGCCGAACGTGTGTGTAAGCTCATAAAGAATTACAAAGACGTAACCAATAATTGAGAAAAACTTTAATGAACGGTTGGGATTAACTCAGCGATAAACAACGGGGCCGCACGTTTCAGCTTCGCTGGTTAACCTGGAGTGCTTGAGCGGTATGGTATGGTATGGTATGGTATGGTATGGTATGGTAAAACTTTATTACGGTCCCTCGGAACGCGCGTCAGCACGTAGCGGGCCGCTCCCACGTCGGTACAGAAAGGCCGAGCCTCTCTGCTGCGTCGCGGGCCCGATGGACCGCCCATAGTTGTGCTTGAAGATCGGGGCTGCTTAGGGCAGCCTCCCATTTGGTCGACGTGGCATCGTCGCCGTCGTGTAACGCGGGGCACCGCCAGAGCATTTGTTCCAAGTCAGCAAGGTCTGAGCATATCTCGCAAGCATTAGTCGATTGTATCTCTGGATATATTCTGTGTAACAGTGCGGGGTTAGGGTATGCCCCGACCTGGAGTAATCCGAGTGTCAACACGATATTTTTTTTCTTTTGAAGATATATGTAAGATAAGTCAAAATACGTGGAACAAAGGGAGGGATTAATGCGAGCTCTGACTTGTTGCGCTGATTCTACAGAGCCTGTGGAAAACGCGCATGGATGTCTAGCTGGCATGAACGCCTCTTTATTCGTCGAGCTAGAGAGCATTTTAGGCCAACGAGCCGATTACAAATCACATTAGCGGCATGCTTACACCTTCGTAATGGTTTGACACGTTGCAAAAGAGAAAGGGGACAAAGACTACGAATATCCGGCTTTGATCACTCTGGGGATGAGAGCGAAAAAAATAATTTAGAGCCATTCCACTCTGTGAAAGTGGATGACCAGCGGAGCTGTATGTAAGGTTTATACACTACCAATGACGTGTCGTGGGCACACTGATGTTTGCGTAACAATGAATGCCGAACATTTTCAAGAGAAACGCCACGAACCACTTTCCGTCTGGCCGAGACACGTCTGTGTTGAAATCACCCACAATTACGATGGGAGTGGAGTCGATAGGGGTGATCCAACCAACGGTGCTTGGCGTTAGCGGCACGATCTTCGTCCGTATATTACGTGCCGCCCGCCGTCGCCGCGCACATTCACGCTTCTGTTCACGACGGTGTTCTTCGTAGGCACGTTGTTCTTCCGCAGTTATCACCACACGCGGCCTACCCATTGCACGGGTGCATGGCAGGGAACTGAGATAAGGTTACGTAGTGTGCCTTTAGAGCCCTTGAAGTCAAACCGCAATCCATACTAAACAGTGTCAATTCCGGTTTTACTTTTTTTATTACGACCTTTTTTTATCACAATAAGTTTTGACATTTCTCGCGATTAAACGCAGCTCGGGCATACCCGGCCATACGCTTTTATCACCGTTTGTATCACCGGTATCGGCCGGTCGTGAGCTCTGGGGTGGCCGCCATCTTTTTTGCCCACGTATACACAAACCACCAGAACCTAGCATTAACAGTTCCGCTGTAAAAATAGTGGACTCGTTAAAGATTTGAACCCGGGACCTCTCGCAATTTAAGCGAAAATCATATCCCTAGAACAACGAGCAGGCAACATTTTTTTTGTTTCTTTATTGCTGGGCTTCGACATAGAAGAATAGAACACACAATAGATAGCGCGACAGCTGGCACAAGTGGCCTAAATGCCACTGAGGCCAGGTGCTGTCATTTTAAAATCACTGAGCACCACCAGAAACTCCAGCCTTGACAGCCACTCAGGAACATCTGTTTGTGTCTTCAAGGTCTCTAGAAACCTGTGTAGCTTTCGCGGAAATACATACGTGCTGGTCGTGCGTCTGAGTCGCAATATTCAATTAATCAATCAATCAAATCTTTATTTACAACATTTTGTTGCAATTTGTTGGGGGTCCTTCAGACGAAAAGCGGTGTAAACAGCTTGAAAGTGCCTGAAGGCCCTTTATGACAGCACTACAGACAGTGTACAACAAAATAAAGTATATAAGCGTACATGGGTTGTATTAATCAAAACATATTAGATATCAGTTTCTGCACAACAGTGGTCATTTGACAGTGTTATTGAAAAGTAAAAAGCAGAAAAACAACGAAACTTCATGTCATAGTGAAAACTAGAGTAAATACCATAAGTATACAAAGAAAGATAGCGATAGATTAACTACAGTTTATTAGATCTGCGCGCTTGTTTTCACGCACAGGCGTCATGGATCACTGGAAAACAAAAAAATACCGTCTCATTTCTTTCCGGGTTAAGGCATGAACGTCAATACCTTCGTTTTCATATTTATTGAAAAGAGAAGGGACATTGTAGACTAGTGACTGCATTAGGTAATTAGTACGCCTTTTCGGGACAAGCCATTTGTCCTGGCTACGGGTTCCTTGGTCACTTAACTGCCGTTGTAGTCCTGACAGCGATTTAAGAAGTGAGGAGAACGTTTTAGAGGAAAATAAGTATGAATACAGCAAACGAAAGTAATACACCTCAGTAACTCTGATTATGTCAAATTTGGTGAAAAGGTGTAATGTTGTGTGGAGATATGGAACGTTGGCTATAATTCGAAGCGCAGGTTTCTGAAGAACAAGACGTTTGTGTATGTTAGTATTTGTAGTGGTGCCCCACACAAGCGTGCAGTAGTTAATATGTGGCGCAAATAGTGCCTGATAAATTTTTTCACGTTTTCCGGAAAGAAATGGCGACATCGTGACAAGGCACCTGTTGCTGATACCAAGGATTTCGACAACATGTCAACATGGGGTGTCCAATTCAGTATGAATGAATGAATGAACTTTATTTTCTCGTTCAAACGAGGGGAGACTGGGACTAAAGGCACAGAGGCCTGACAGAGGTCCCAGCCCCCACAGTTACAACAGCGGTGATAACATACATTTCTTCATTGTATTGAGTAAACAAAAAAAAAGCATTAGCACAAATGGTACCTATATGAACATTTTATGTCATACATGCATACGTACAGATGTGAAAGAAACCAAATATCAATAACTAGTGAAAGCAATATCTTCGGCGAGTAATAACGCACTAAGCTCTTTTTTGAACGAGCTTTCACAAGCGCTAAAATTTAACAGTTCTCCTACCTTGTTCATATTTCTGTCGATTTATATAAGAATGTTTGTTTTCCATAATTTGTTCTTGTTTTTGGAATGTGCCTGGTTTCCGGCGTAGAGGGTAACGAGATATTTCATCATTGTCCGTTTTGGTGAATAATTTTTGTTTATGTATGGTGACCAGAAGCTTCTTATAGTATATTCTGTCTGCTCGAAGAAGGGAGTAGCGCTGAAATAATGGAGCTGTTTCAAGGTCTACGAAACGGCCATGGTGATTGCAGTACATACGAAGGATTCGTTTCTGTAAAAGAATTAATTTGTTGTAGTTTGTTTTTGAAGTTGTACCCCATACCAAGACTCCGCAGCAGAGTTTAGAGTAAAAAAGAGCATTGTATAACTGTTGTTTGAGCCAAAGCGGAATTAGATGTTTTATTCTATTAATGATACCGACAGATTTAGACAGGTCATTGCAAAGCATCCTTATATGTGAACCCCAGGATAAATGTTCATCAAACCATACGCCTAAGAATTTTTGTTCCTGGACATGGTTAATAGCCGTTTCATTGAAATAAATGTTAATCTCATTGGGTATGTTCTTGTTACGGGCTCTGAATAAAATGTATGTTGTCTTTGCAGTATTTAATTCTAGACTATTCTCTCTCAGCCAAACTGACAAGCGATTTAGATACGCGTTAACAATATTAGTAAGTTCGGAAGTGTCATTGGATGTAAAAAATACGTTGGTATCATCGGCATACATTGCCAAGTCGGGTGAGTCAGGTATTCGTACAATATCGTTTACATAAATTAAGAACAATAGTGGGCCCAGTTTCGAGCCCTGGGGTACACCCTGCTTTATAGGTGAAATGTCAGAGGCAACAGAATTTATCTGAACAAATTGGTTTCGATTTGTTAAATAACTTCTTATTAAATCATTAGCGACGCCACGTACCCTGTAGATTTCTAATTTATTTAATAATACTTTATGATCAATCGAGTCGAAAGCCTTCCGAAAATCTAAAAAAAGACCAAGTGTAACCTTCTGTTTTTCAATATTCTCAATTATTTTATCTTTGATATCGAGAAGGGCTTGCTCTGCTGACTTATTTTTTTGGAAACCATATTGGTACTTAGAGATTACGTTATGTTTGGTCAAGAAAGACCCCAACCTGTCAACCACGACACTTTCAAAAAGTTTTGAAAATATATTTAAGACCGATATTGGCCGGTAATTTGAGACTTGATCTTTCGCACCACCTTTATAGATTGGTGTTATTCGAGCGGTTTTTAGCGCATCAGGACAATATTGAAAACGACACCAAGTGCCTTATGTTCGCTAAAAATCTCAATTGGTACATTATCAAGCAGCAGTTCGTCGCATAGAGATACCTGTCTACCCCTGGTCATAAACAGGATTGCTTTGAATTTTTTGTTATTAATTTTGAGGCCGTTGCGGCTGGACCATTCTGATAAAGTGGAAAGGAACGCGTTCGCCTTACGAATGACCTTGTCAGCCACTGGACCAGAGACAAACAGGCTGGTATCATCCGCGTATAGAACGATTGTTGCCTCGTTCAGCGTGTCTATCATGTCGTTAATGTAGATGTCGAACAGAAGGGGGCCTAAGACGCTGCCCTGTGGGACACCTGACCCTATTGCCCTGCTGGAAGAAATACTATTTCCTATGACAATTAAAGCCAGCCATTCGGAAGTGCCATATACTGTGGAGGCCCATCAGCATAATCTGGTCAAAGGGGACACCATCTTCATTATCTATTGGTAGGTGCCTGATCCCGTGAGAGTCGAGCGGTAATTCTTGTTTAATTGTTCTTTGTAGCACGTCCCAAAAATATACCCCTTCCCAGCAATGAAGAAAAACATGATCAGTGCTCCGGTATTGTCTCTAACTGCTTGAATATAAGGCAGTGGGAACGCTACAATAAGAAAAAAACCCTTTCCTCTCGAAAAGACTTAACAGTTAAAGTTCCAGTTTGTAACATGAAAACAACAACAACAAAAAAAACCAAGGTTATGGTTCCCGGCGGCACCTGCATTTTCTCAACTCTTCTTAATCCATTCCCACCTGGGCCTTCAAAGTACACGGCCCTGTACAAGGGCACGGGAAACACCACGTCACAAACATCCTTGTACCTTTTTTTCCCCTTTTAACGCTTCTCAAATACTTCATCAAAAAACGTATGCTTAGAAATTCAGACTTACGAAAATTTCTCTGAAGAAACCACAGACACCTCCTGAAATACACTGCGTTGTAACCACGAAATCAGGCAATGCTACCCCGAGTCTTTGTTGACACACGGTACGCAGGAATGAGTCTCTAAACCTAACGGAAAAATAAAATCATGTTTACAATCTGGCACGTAAATTAATGTCCCAGTGCTAATGAGCCGGCCTTCTTCTGCCGAGACAAGTTCGTGCGGCTGCACCTCTCCCAACTGGACGCCCGAACAAAGACAGCAAGGACACGGTGCAGCTTCTGCATGTTTACTAGAGAACAATGCAGCACTTCCATGGTATACCACAGCTTACTGATATATATATATATATATATATATATATATATATATATATATATATATATAAAGACTGCACACCGTAGCTCTTGGAAAGACTGATAGATGAACACTTTTCCACCTGTCCGCTTTATCGCACGTCTCTTAAACCTGCGCTCGCCAGTACGGATCGGTGTCTTTATAAACTTCCCGCGGCACCCCCAACTACTTTGGAGGTGTCCTAACCCAAGCCACGTTGGCGAGAGTGTCTGGGGTCGAAGGCCACTCTCCGTGCCAAAATCCTAGGCACATACCCCAATTCACCCGAGTTCCGGTTACCTCACTGAACTGCTTCACTCATTCGATTGTTCTGCTCATGCTTTCACTGTCCCTGAAAAGAACCGCAACATCATCTGCATAGGCGAGAAATTTAACTTCGGACACCTGTAATATAAATCCATGAATTTAATCATTTTGTAATTTGTTCAGGTACAGCATTTCTATATAGATATCAAACAACAGAGGGCTGAGAGGGCAACCCTGGCGCACCGAACGTCGTATGTTTATGGGGGCCGCCAGCAACTTATTACGAAGTAGCCTCGTAGTGCAGTTGCAATAGGCCAAGCCCACTCCCTCCCGGATGACCGGACCGATATTGATGTAGTCGAAGATGGAAAACAAAATACAACGTGGAACACAATCAAAGGCCTTTTACAAATCTAACTGTAGTAATGCCACGCGTGTATACGTGGCGCCACAGCATACGAGTGCACACCGCGCCTTGTGAATGTTGTAAAGGATGGAACGGCCCTTGATCCCACACGTTTTGAGAGGGCCGACTACTTCGCCCATAACATCTGTAGTCTGCCAGCAAGAACCTCTACATAAATTTTATAGTCCACGTTTGTCAGGGCGATAGGTCTGTACGACAGTAACTGCTTAATCTTATCTGCTTTATCAGTTTTCGGAATAAGTACGGTGTGTGACGACCCAAACGACACAGGCAATGCATTTACTTCATATGCGTCATTAAATACGCAGCCAGCAATGGAGCTACTTGTTGCTTGAATGCTTTATAGAAAGCTGCACTCAAGCCATCGGGCGCAGGCGATTTCCCAGGGTTTAAATGATCTATTGCACTCCGTACTTCTTGCTCGCTAATGGCTGTTTCCAGTGTTACTTTTCGTTCCTCGTCTAGTCGGGGCATTGCCCGCAGAAAAGATTCTTTACACCGGTCCAGATCAACAATGCGCAAATCAAACAATGCGTGATAATACTCAAAGAAAGCTTGCCCAATTTCTTCATTATCTGTCGCGGTGCGACCCGCCCATTCTAGCTCAGTGATGTTGTTCCGCCTAGCATGCGCTTTTTCCATCCCTATAGTTCCCGTTTTGGGGGCGCCTCCCCCACAGCGAGTTCTCCTGCTCTCGCACGCACAAGCGCTCCGCGATAGCGTTCTGCATTCATTTCTAGCTTTTGTTTTATCTTCGTAAGGCACCTTGTACAATACATTGCACATTGTCTTCTACATTTTTTATAAATTCACTCGCATGTGATTACGCAAAATATTCATTCTGAGTTTAAAATACGGTGCATGTGTTACTATAAAGTGGTTTACTCATATTGTTGTCATCCGCTTTCGAAGAATTTGACACTCAATTGACCTAGACCTCTGTGTGGTCCCAGACGGACGAAAGCAAACTTGTGGTTTGCTTCGAAATCACTGCGATTGCGTGAAAATACCGGACGCGCCAGGAGGAGGAGGATAAAAATAGAGAAGGCAGGAATGTTAACCATAAGTGTGGCTGGTTGGCTGCCCTACACTGGGGGACGGGAAATAGGGAATACAAAGATGAGATAGAGAGAGGAGGGGGGATGAAGGACACGGTGATTTCGCGCACACACGCGGAGGGCCTGAGCAATTCAAAGGCGTTCACATAGCCCAGTCACCCTCAACAAAGGCAACAGTGCCTTCACAGCTTTGTGGGCCGTCGAGCGATGGGAACGGTCTTTAAGTAGCACCTGCACGGACAACGGCCGATCGTCCAGTCGTCGCAATGCCTTCGATAATGTTTGTGTTTCCGACTGAAATCGATCGCAGTGACACAATAAATGTTCGATGTTCTTTTCGCTGCCACAGAACATCGCACGTAGCACTTTCGGTCATTCCAAGCAAAGCACCAATACGCCTTCGTGAAAGCCACTCCCAACCACAGCCGGTAAATAAGCGATGCCTCACGTCGGTGAATCCCAGGTGGAGGTCGGAGTTGGAGCGAAGGGTTCAGTTCGTGTAGCCTGGTGCGCCTTATATTTGGGGTGTTCCACTCAGTTAAAGATAGCTTGCGTGCCAGGTGACGTAGCTGCCTTGCAGCGTCTGTCCTGGAAAGAGGAATGGGAACGCTGTGTTGCTCTTGATGTGACTCTCGGGCTGCTTTGTCTGCGTGATCGTTTCCACTCATCCCGCAATGGCCAGGGAGCCACTGGAAAATAATTTCGGGGCCTTTCTGTTTGACGTCGTGGTGCAGTTTGACAATTTCGTACGTTAGCTGTTCGTGAGCTCCACGTCGGATAACTGCCTGCATACTGTGTGAAGCCGGTTTAGAGTCGGAAAATACGGCCCATGTACCAGGACTGTCTGCGTCAATAAAATTGAAGTGCACTGCGCAGAGCTGTGAGCTCCGCAGCCGTGGACGTCGTGACATGTGACGTCTTGAATCGCATTGTTACTCCTATCGTCGGTATAAACACAGCACCGCCAGCCCTGGTCGATGTAGTCGATTCGTCTGTATTGGCTTGCACGTGACTGCTGTATCTCTCGTACAACAGGAGTAAGCTCGATTGTTTTAGTGCAGACGGTGATAGATCGGACTTTTTCTGAAGTCCTGGAATTCTGAGCAGTACTTCAGGATGGCACAAACACCACGGAGGAGACACCGGCCTGGTCGCAGGTGCGTACCCCGATGTAACCGAGGCACGATATGCACTGACAGTTGTGCTATATGACGTCCGGGGTCTTTCCACGGTGAGTGCGGCGAGGTGGTGGCAAGGGGTCCGGGCAATGTGCCTGAAATGTGCAAGCATTTTCTCGACAGCGATGTGCGTCGTGATTGAATAGTCTTGAGCAGTGGCGATAGTTTCAGCCGTTGACGCACTGCGTGGTACTCCAAGGCATATCCTAAGAGCTTGGGCCTGAATGCTCT